>NC_087210.1:54006266-54306266 GCF_015104395.2 Macrobrachium nipponense | reverse complement strand
GGGAAAACAACCTGAAAACAGTCATGCCATGAATTAGATGTTGGAGCTTTGGGAGGCTTGTAATGGCGAAACAAAACATTTTTCTCCACATAAAAGTTAAGTTTTAGGGTTATCATTGGGATCCACTACTTGATCCCAGAGTGTTTTCAAACTTGAATCCTTCTGTTGGAGTACAGCAAACTGGTCTTTATTTATATCGAATCCTTCTTTTGGAGTGCAGCAAACTGGTCCTTATTTATTTCAACTAAACCAGAGCTTCTGTTATTCTGTCATTCTTTACCTTAGTAGGAGTATTAGTGCTGGTCGTTTTACTAGACGTTCTAGTGATTACCTGGGCTATTTTACCTGGCTTATTGGAGAGCTCATCGTTGATTACCACTTCAGTTGTTGTTACAATTAATTTAGGTTGAAGTACAGAGGATCCTGCTAGATCATTACCAATAATCATCTGAATAGGATAAGAGGGTAATGGTTTATGTAAGACAGTAACCTTTGCCTTACTTGTAAAATAAGGACAAGCAATATCTACCTCCACCTCGGGTAGAAGGCTAGTTGTGGTTAGGTCACTTACTGCTATGTACTCTTTCGTGCATTTTAAGTTGTCTTGACTGGCAGCCGAAATTATTGTCTGGGATGAAGCAGTCTCTCTCAAAATGGTGACAGATGAATCATTGTTTCACACAAGAATTCATTAAATAGCTCCAGATCATGTGAAGGAACAAAAGCATGACTATGTTACTGCACCTTTAGTTTTCTTTGACTTACCGTCAGTGCTTACTTCTGACCTCTGACATTTTGGACTGGGACAATTTTCTATGGAGTGTCCATCTTTTTTACAATAAGCACAACTAACCTGTTGAGATATAGGCAATGGGATAGTCTTTGAAAGATCTCTACTATTCTTGTGAATTCGATAAGTCGTCAGCTAAGCTAGCTGCTTTTAGTACTTCAGTTTCACCTTATAAATGTACATAAGTGGCAATATTAAAGGGAACTTTACACAAAAATTCTGCTGTCTCCCAAGAACTCCAAACATCAGAAGCTCCGTGCTAGACACTTGTCACCTGAACGTCCGGATAGGCGTTCTCCCACTCCCGAGAACCCAGTCTCGGGCATACTCCCATCTCCAGCGACCATGTGCCCACCACTGGCTCCCATTTTGACTGCTCTCGCTTCTGCACCTCTTGCTCCTGCTCCCATGATGACTGCTCCCACTCTCACGATGTCCGCTTCTGCACTTGGTAACCCACACCTGCCCCTTCCTTGGAGCTGCAACTCATGACCCTGTCTGCTTCAGGTCACATATCCCATTAGCAACAGCAGGCCATTGTTGTAGAATCAGATGACCCTTCTCTTGCTCTGCTGAAGAGCCAGCTAGCAGAGATCCTGAGTTTTGTCAGGAAAGCTCCTCTGTCGGGAGTTCCCTCTAAGACAGCCGACGACCTTTCACTGGTTTCTTTGGGAACGATGATGGGTCAGGACTAGGCTCAGTTGTCTGCTTACAAGGCTTTACTCATTTCCTTTTAGAGAGCTATCGGGGGTTCATCACTTTTACTCTGGCATCTCCTGCCCCTTCGTTCCTGATGTCTGAGAGTCAGTGGGAACTCACTCTCCTTCCCAAGATGGTCATTTCCACCTCCTCCAGGAAGGCTCTTAAGGTGGTCAAGGAGTGGCTCTCGATGAAGAGAGAGAGCAAGGAAAGGCAACGTTGACTTATCCTCTCTCGCACCTTATCAAGAGGTACCATAGGCCTTACGACACCAGAGAAAGCTCCTCCTTGGGAGTCGCTATCTCCTCCCAAAGGGACTTTAGTCTCATCGACTCTCCATGCCTTGCAGCCTTCGTCACAGCCAGAGTTTTCTTCTAGGCAGAGCTGGACCACCTCATCAAGAGCTTGCTCAAGATATTTGAGGTGTTCAGCTTCCTCGACTTGATGGTGGGCACACTCGCCAAGAAGGTAGAGAACACCACAGAGATGGTTGACTCCATTTCTACAGACCTTTTAAGTGTGCTTTTGTGCACGGATAAGGCCGTCCAAGATGGTGTGGCAGAGCTTGCGTCACTCTTTACTCATGAACTGCTGTTCTTTTGCATGTAAGGAAGTTATAGCCTCGCAGAAGGTGGCTTTGCTTTACGTACCTCTGGACCCCTCCCATCTCGTCCTGCAGGCCATGGTAGAGCAAATTGCTACAGAACTGTATAAGTCGACTTAGGACCTTCTGACTCAATCGTCACATTCCAAGCTTTCTTTGTCGGTGCCCTTTTGTCTGAAGTTCGTCTCTCCACTCCAACAGCACCTGTTTAGTGCGAAGAGACCCCAGTCTCATTCTAGAGCCTGCTCCAACCTGTGCTTCCACTTAAAGTCCGTCAAGAAGCACTCCATCGCCAAGTCTCAACCAAAGTAGTGCTTCGTGCCCCAGTGGGAGCCAGGCTCCTCGAGTTCTGGGAGTGGGCTCGCAGAGGAGCAGAGCCATGGATTGTCAGAGTATTAAAGGAGGGTTACTGCATCCCTTTCTCGGAGACCCCTCCTTTAGTCTCCTCGCCCATCGCATTGACAGCATACTTGAAAGACTTGGCCCTTTCGAAGGAAGTATCTTCCTTCCTTCTCAAGAAGGCCATAGAAGAAGTAGTAAGAGGTCCATTCCCTGGGGATTTTACAATTGAGAGTTCATAGTTCCCAAATCATCAGGAGGGAATAAAACTCTGAACCGAAGTGGTGCACTTCCTTTTGTTGCCTCAAACTTTACAGCTGAATTGTATGGCATCCTAGTAGCACTGGAACATATTACGACACTCCCAGTGTGTAGCTATACAATATTTTGTGACTCCAAAAGTGCCCTACAGTCCCTGGAAGTCTTTAATACTGATCATCCCTTGGTGTTGAAGATCTTGCAGTGGATTTTCTTGCACCAAAATAGAGGCAGCATTGTTTCATTTTGTTGGGTTCCTGCCCATGTGAACATATCGGGAAACAAAGAGGCAGATAAGCTAGCCAAATCAGCAGCGCAAACTTTGGTACCGAGAAAATGCCCTGTTCCATATCGTGATACATTCTTTGATATATGGAAATCTGTCCAGCATTTATGGGCACTTCAGTGGGATAGAGTAGGCCCCAACAAAATGAAAGAAATTACTAGACAGACACACCCTTAGAAATATGACCTAATACCAAGGAAGTGGGAGGTTGTATTGTGTAGATTACGTATTGGCCATACGCGTTTAATTCACGGCTATGTGATGGATGGGGAGAATGAGCCCTACTGTGACGATTGCGTAATTCCGCTGACTGTTAGGCATTTGCTGGTTGAGTGAGTGTCCCAGTCTAGTGGAACTTATGAATCGTTTTTTTAGCTTATAGTAGTGAAGCAGGTGGTAATTATAGCATGGCAAAACTGTTGGGAGAAAGCATGTGTGCTAATAACGTTATCTCTTTTATCAAAGAAGCTGGTCCTCTCAAATATATCTGACAGCTGTGCTGTCTTAGTATATACTTTTTTTTCCCCTATTTTATTTTTTATTGTTATTTATTCAGATTAATTAACAATTCTTTTTATTAGAATTTTATTTGATCAGAATTTTATTCTTATTTTTATCAAATTTATTAAATTTTTAAAAATCAAATTTATATGTATATATTTAAAAAAAAAAAATAAAACTTAAAATATATTTATACAGGCGGCCCGCGGTTAACGGCGCAATCACTCAACGGCGAATCGGTTTTACGGCGGTCGTCAAAAATATTCATTAAAAAAATAAGGCATTTTAAAGGTATCTTTACGGCGCAAATTTCAGTTAACAGCGCCGCTAGTGCCGTTGCCTAACGAGTCCATACATATGTAGAAATGCCGTTCAGACCATAAAGGTTATGCAAATTATATTAACAAATTTTATGGGGAGGTATTAGGGTAAAATATATGCCTCTGACGCTGTTCTATGCCGAAAATATCGAGTTACATAAGTGCAAATTTAGCTATGAATGTGTCGATTCATAAATGTTCATGCTTTTGTTTAAAATGTGTATGAAAATGTATTACGTGAAAGGCATTTTTATTTCTGTACAGAAATATGATACAAAGGCAGCTTTTGAAACTGCCCTTCACGTTATCAAACACGATATTTTTTCATGTTCTTTCTTGTAAGCCGCCGCCTGCCGCTCTTCCGAAAATATCGATTTAAAAAAAGTGCAAATTAGCAATCGATGTGTCGATTTTATAAATGTTTATGCTTTTATGTTTAAAATGTGTATGAAAATGTATTACGAATAGGGTATTTTTATTTCTGTGCAGAAATATAATAAACAGGCAGCTTTTGAAACTCCCCTTCAAGTTATCAACTACGTTGTTTTTTTTATCAAGTTCGTTCTTGTATGCCGCCGTCTGCCGCTCTTCCGAAAATATCGAGTTACATAAGTGCAAATTTAGCTATGGATGTGTCGATTCATAAATGTTCATGCTTTTGTTTAAAATGTGTATGAAAATGTATTACGTGAAAGGCATTTTTATTTCTGTACAGAAATATGATACAAAGGCAGCTTTTGAAACTGCCCTTCACGTTATCAAATACGATATTTTTTCATGTTCTTTCTTGTAAGCCGCCACCTGCCGCTCTTCCGAAAATATCGATTTAATAAAAAGAAGTGCAAATTAGCGATCGATGTGTCGATTTTATAAATGTTTATGCTTTTATGTTTAAAATGTGTATGAAAATGTATTACGAATAGGGTATTTTTATTTCTGTGCAGAAATATGATAAACAGGCAGCTTTTGAAACTCCCCTTCAAGTTATTAACTACGTTGTTTTTTTTTCAAGTTCGTTCTTGTATGCCGCCGTCTGCCGCTCTTCCGAAAATATCGAGATAAAAAAAGAGTGCAAATTTAGCGATCGATGTGTCGATTTTTCAAATGTTTATGCTTTTATGTTTAAAATGTGTATGAAAATATATTACGTAAAGGTATTTTCATTTTTGTACAGAAATAAGATACAAATTAAGGCAGCCTTTGTAACTACGCTCCACGTTGTCAGGGGATGGTTTTTCATGTTCGTTCTTGTCCGCCAGTTCCGAAAAATGCATTGTGTTATTTTATTAATTATGCATCTTTTCCATAAATCCTTTAAAAAGTTATACATTATTTCACTGTATCCAAGAATATTGTATGTATTCTCATATTATTGTATTTTAAAATACTACGGCAAACTTAAGCCCGTATTCCGCAGAGCGGCCAATGTTGTGGTTTGAAATCAGCTGATGAATACGAGTTTGTTTCACCATAACGCAATTCTGAGCGAATGCTCTTGCTTCTAGTTAGCATAAACGAATATCTATATACTTGACTTATATGAGACAAAGTTATTTTTCCTTATACAGCGTGTTTTTAGGTGGAAATATTTATTGAATATGTCTCGTTGTGAATGTGAACTACTATTTTTTTTCGTTAACAGATTATGTTGGCGGCATGTTTATTGCGTAAAAAATTACGTGATTCCGTTCGCAATAATCCTTTATATCATCGTAATACGAACTTTACGTTATTATCTTATATCGGCGTGAAACCAACAGTAAAATGTGTTCTTTCAAGCACAGTAGTTTTGATTAAAATGATTTTATCCCAATTTTATCTACAGTTGTGTGTGATGGCAGACGTTTACTGCAGTTTTATCCTTGTTGCCGATGTACGATAATAGTCATTAGCAGCTTGAACAGTTTTCTCAGCTTCAGTTATAACTAGGTTTAAATTTAACGGTATATTTCCCGGTTGATCTTTAATCTATATTGATCTCTGATCTATAGCGAATAAAGTTATTACATTAAGATATCTCAGTTCTATTCTATACATAACGCCATTTATAACAAATACGGCAATGTTGCACTGTAGTACGATGATCGAAATACAAGCCAAACAGATGTTATCCAGTTCGGTTGTACTTAGAAAAAAAAAGTCGTTTTCTCGTTCGGTTGTTCATGGTTGTACACGTTCACGCAACGAGTATAACGTTAAAACCATACTTTCATCATTCTCTTTTGCTGTTATTGAACTTATGTAACTAGAAGATGGATAAAGTTAGGCCATTGTAATTTGATCTCTCATAAAATCGGACTATTGTAAGACTAATGATCATAACCTGAACACTACAGCTACCTGTACACTGTATAAACTTTATTTTATCTTTACATACTCTAGATACCGACATGTACTGTACAGTAAATTCTATAGTACTATTCTGCATAAATATAATTTTACTTATTGCGCCGTTGTGGGATTACGGCGCCTTTGACTGGTCTAGAGTTTCGAAAGAAGGTGTGCGGCGGCCGTAGGCTTTAAAATCGCTCAACGTCGAAAATCGCTTGGCGTCGGTGGCCAGGAACGGAACCCCTGCCGCTAACCGAGGGCCGCCTGTATGTATCTCTTTAAAAAAAAAATAAAACTTATAATATATTAAACAAGATTTTAAATAAAGTTAAAAGATCACACTTAGTATTCGGCGTCGGTGACCCTGGTAGTTGTGACACCAGAAAACCCACAATCATTCAACCCTGCTCCCTCGTAGGCCCTCCTGATGGTCTCCCTTAAACAGAAGGAGATGCTGTTTTATGTGACCGCCCTCTTCTCATGCCTGGTAGAGACAAAAAGGTTTTGAATACCGGGCGGAGTCCTTCCATTCTGTTGAGATATTTCCTCACCGCCCTGACTTGGCAGAGGAGCAGGTCCTTGGGATCCGCAGACTTCGGAAGAGCTGGAATAGAGAACTCCACGAACCGCTCGTCTATCACTGACGGGTTCTGGGTCTTGGCTACTAAGGACGGCACAAATTTGAAAGTTAGTTCTCTCCAACCCCTTGAGTGGGACATCTGGTAGGAGTGGCCATGAAGCTCCCCCACACTCTTGGAGGATGCTAAAGCCAAGAGGAAGACAGTCTTGAGTGTGAGTTCTCGATCTGTGATATCCTTGAGCAACTCGAAGGGTGGCTTTCTCAGGGACCCGGAAGAGTATGTCTGTTCAAATCCCCTAGTAAGTAGGGAGATGTCCTTTGAATTCCCCAGGTCTATGCCTCTTTGATAAAAGACCTGGCTCAAGGCCGCCCTGACTCCTTTGATAGCTGCAACGGGGAGCCCTTTGTCATCCCTCAGATGGACTAGGAATTCCGTGACATGGGGAATCTTGGTTCGTAGGGGTCCAAGTTCTGTCCCTTTCACCAGGTCCTGAAGAGCTTCCACTTCGCTTGGTAAACCACTGCGGAGGACTTCCTAAGGCATCCCGACATGCGGGAGGCCACCTTGCGTGAGAACTTCCTCTTGTTCAGGAGGAGCTTGATAGCCTCCACCCGTGAAGGCAGAGAGCGTCCAGGCCGTCATGAAACCTCTCGAAGTGGGGCTGCCTCAGAAGGTCCGGCCTTCGGGGAAGTTCCTTGGGTTCTTGAATGGACATCTCCAGGAGATCCGGGAACCAGTCCCTGTCGGGCCACCTTGGGCCTATGAGGGTTATGACCGTGGCTTTGGATGTCTGGAGTTGATTTAGGACCTACCTGAGGACTCTGAAAGGGGGAAAGGCGTAGAGGTCTAGTCCATTCCAGGGGGTGCTGGAACGCGTCTTCCCACACCACTGCCGGGTCCGGGACTGGGGAGCAGAACACCGGTAGCTTGCAGTTTAGGCTCGTTGCGAACAAGTCCATGGAGAGGGAGCCCCCACCTCCTGATCAACTCGCCCGCTACTGCCGGGTGTAGGAACTATTCTGCCCCTAGGACCTGGCCTTGTCTGCTGAGTCCATCGGCAATCACGTTCCTTTTTCCCAGAATGAACCTTGCTGACAGGGAGATCCCGGCATTCTCCGCCCACTCCAGAACGGTCCCCGCCAGCTCACACAGGGGTCACGATCTCAGACCCCCCAGCTTTTTGACGTAAGCAGCGATGGTGGCGTTGTTGCACATGAGGTGGGCTCCCCAGCCCTCCCTCGATGCGTCTGTGAAAAGGAGCATCTCCGAAGGGACGTCCGCCAGCTGAACCCCCTGCCGGACGTTCGTGTCGCCTAACCACCAGTGAAGGGCCTCCGCCATCGACTGAGAGGGCTCTATCATCTCCTATGAATTCTTCCCATCCAAGGCCCATCCGTCCTTCAAGTTCCACTGGACGGGCCTCATCTTCAGCCTTCCCTGGGGTGGCCTATCAGCCTCTGCCACTCTTGAGCTGGTTGGGGCGTGTCTGTCAGGAAGGGGGTCGCTACGTCCTTGAAGTTGGAAATTGTTCCTCAAGACAGGAATGCCCTGGCTCTTACTGTATCTAGGTCCATTCCCAAGTACACCATCGTGTTGGTGGGCTCCAGGTGTGACTTCTCCCAGTTCAGGATGATACCCAGACGAGAGCAGAGGTTCAGGAGTTTGTCCCTCTGCTCCCTTAAGCGATCCTTTGAGGAGGAAAGGGGTAGCCAATCGTCCAGGTACCTCAAGAGACGCATGCCCCTCTTGTGGGCCCAGGCGGACACAAGGGAGAATATCCTTTTGAAAACCTGCAGTTCCATGGACAGGCCAAAACAGAGGGTCCTGAACTGATACATCGCTTCCTCCCACCTTACGCGGAGGTACTTCCTGCTGGAGGAGTGTCAGTACTGGGATCTGGAAGTATGCATCCTTGAGGTCAAGGGACAGCATGTAGTCCCCTTCCCTCAAAGGCCGCCAGAACAGAGCGAGGGGTCTCCATCTTGAGTTCCGTGTTGAGGATGGATAGGTCGATTACCGGTCTCCACCCCCCGACGCCTTCGCCATCAGGAATAGGCGGCTGAAGAATCCCGGGGAGTGGGTAATCACTCGCTGGAGGGCTCCCTTCTCCATTAGAGACAGGACCTCCAGCTGAAGAGCCTTCCCGTGACTGGGGATCCGGGGGATGAAAGCCCCAGTGTCCGGCTCCTCCATCAGGGGAGGTTTTCTGTCTCGGAAGGGGATTCGGTAACCATCCCTGAGGACCTGGACGGTCCAGGGATTGGCTCCGAGATCCTCCCAGCCCCGCCAATGATTGGAGAGGCAACCCCCCACCCGAGGTGTCAAGTCGGGTAGGAGGCCTCGCCTCCTACTTCCTCCTGGGAAAGTGACTGCCCTTCCCTCTGTGAGAGGGCACCGATCTGGCTCTAAAATCAGAGGAGGGGGCTTTAGCAGTCCTGGAGGAGGGCTGAGTTCTCTGATGGCCCCAGCCTCCTCCAGAAGGTTCTGACATACCCACGGGGTCCCTCCCCCCCAGTCTGGGTCCTTGTCTTGGCTTCTGTGCATCCAAGCTATGCCTTAGCACTGGTTGCCTGACCGAGGACAATGCCCTGTAGACGACTGAGTCCTGGTTGGCCTTCCTCCAACGTTTGATGGGTTCCTCTACCAGGTGATCCGGGAAAAGAGATTTGCCTGACACTGGAGCGTTCTGGAGAGCCTTCGCCTCCCTGTCCAGGAAGCCCCTCGGGAGGCGAGTGAGAACTGAGTCTCTGCATCTCAGGACCCAGTTCGTCCATTGGGTCAGAAATTGGGTGGTCAGGAAGTCCAGGGACTTTTCCCCTTACAATACCAACTCCTTGAAGGCAGCCAACTCGTTCTCGTCCTGCAGGTCGTGTTCTGTTGCAAAGCTGGTGACCGCACCCGTCCAGTGGTCCAACCACGACGCAACGTGAATGGAGGTCCACGTCGTGGACTCCATAGCCATGGCCTCCTGTTGGGAGAACGCAACAGGCCCCGTCAATAATTTATCTCCCGAACAGCCTGGCAAGAGGGCTGTGAGGTGGCCTTCAACCGTCTTCAGGGCTAGGTACATGATCTCTGGCGCATACAGCTTCCTCTGCCTGGCTTTGGCAGTTGGGATGAGCTTCAGTGAGTCCAGGGCTCTCAGGGAGTTCTTGGATCTTGCCACCACTTCCTCCACTTGTACCAGGGCCTCGGCTGAGTAGAGGTCCTGGAGGAGGGAAAGGGAAGATTTAGATTCCACTCTCCTTTCCCCCCCCCCCCGAAAAGGCGGTCTACTGCCAAGAGCCTCCTTGGAGTTGGTGGGGGGGGGGGGGGGGGGGGGGGGGGGTGGGGGGGGGGGGGGGGGGGGGGGGGGGGGGGGGGGGGGGGGGGGGGGGGGCACGGGCTTCCACCAAACTGTTCTGCTCCCAGATCAACCTGAGCACCCTACAGAATGCTGAGCCCTCGTCCGTGGCCCCTTGGCCCTCCAGGAAGTTCTGCAGGCTGTTGAGCACGAAGGCATCCTCCTCCAAGTCTTCTTGATACGGACAGTCCCGCCACCGGTTGCGGGGACGGGGGAAGAGTGGGCTGCTGGACAGAACCGGCACATTCTACTTCTAACTGTGGCAGCTCCAGGGGTGAAGGGCCTGCCCAAACTGGAGGAGCCGTCATGGGCCACCTCCCGGATGAAGGGGAGCCCCGCTGGGGGATGCACTGGAGCAGAGCGCTCCGCTCCTTTTGCGTGGCAGGTGGGAGTGGAGGTCCTGAACAGGAAGGAGTTGATCGGTAGGAGCGGAGGCCGTTGGGGCCACCGGAGCCAACATGGGAACCATCAAAGCTGCAGGGAAACACCCCTGGGATGGGGGAGGACCCATCAATGGAGCAGTGCACTCGGGAGCCGACCTCGGGGACCGGGAGGTCTGCAAGTGATGATGTCTACTGCGCAAGTCATCCCGGCTACAACGGTGAGATCTGGACCTACGATCTTGGGAGGAGGAGAAAGATCGACCTCGACTCCTCCCGTAGCGTCTCCTTGAAGATCAGTAGGAGAAACTACCTGACGACGATCTTCTTTCCATTGAGCTGCGTCTCCTCTTGTCTCTTCTGCGGCGGCCCCTGTTCCGGGGTGATCCGAGCGAAAGCAAACGGGGAGGGTCTCCCCCCGGGAGCTCCCTCTGCTAGCAAGAGACTCCATCCCCGTGGGGGCCCAAAACAGGAACACCTCCTCCTTTAGGGGGACCTACCCGGCATACGGGGAGTGCCCGACCAGGGGCCAGGGGGGGACACCCAAAGAATCCGCCGGCTCCCGTCCTCTACCTGGAAGATCCCCCCCTCCCCTCCAGGGAGGTGACTGGGAGCACGGAGGAGGAAGAGGAGAATCCCACGGGGATCACCGGGAACCGACCAGCGCATTCCATGGCTGGCAGCAAGCTCTTGGAGGTGCGTAGCACTGCAACCAGCGTGCCTCGCAGGCCACTAGGAGCCCAGCACTCCTGCAAAAAAGATGAACTGTCCGCCGGTACATCTCTCACCACAACACTCCTCAGGTCCCGTCATTTGTGGGGACCGGGCAAAGGACTCGCCTAGGGGGAACACTCCTGATGCTCTGCCGGGGAATCCTGAGAGAGAGCAGGTGATGGCGAAGGGCCTCCTGGGCCACGGCTCCTACTCCGCGGAGCCTCCGAGGAAGCCTTCTTGTCCGGAGAACAAGATTTCTTCTTGTGCTTGGTAGAGGCCAGATCCCGTTAATGATCCAACCACGCGGCACACTCACCATGTGGCTTCCCGTGAACAAGGGCGACTCCGACACTGTTACATAAAGGGCAAAAGGAAGGACCCACAGACCCTGCCCTCCAGACCTGGGCAACGCCGTTGCAATGAAGCTTCCGTAAGCACCGAAAGACCACACGTACACGGCACACACACCACACGGGGAAAGACAAAGGGAAACTGGCTGGTAACGGATGACGAGCTGGAGCGTGTTAACGCTACAGCGACCAGGAAAGGACTGCAGGTCAGAGGTTGTGATCTTCGACCCTGGGGCATACCTGGCGGCTGGGGGTCTGGAGGGAATAACCAGTTTTTTTCTGGTCAGCACCATATTGACATCCAGGATTCTCCTAAGTAGTTCGGGGTAAGTATACGCCATCAGAACAAATTTTCAATTCTTCTTCAGGTCAGTTGGGACAGGAAGACTCAACCAGTTAATTCAATCATTTTTCCTATCACATAGGAGATTAAATCACATAGGAGATTAAATCAGACCTCAAATGGTGGCTACCAGAAAGAAAGTATTCACAGGGAAGATCCCTTCTGGCCCCCAAAACCTGACCTGGACTGAACTCGGATGCTTCAGATCTGGGCTGGGAGCCCTCCTAGGGTCTCTTGAGGTCTCTGGGACCTGGTCTCCAGAGGAAATGAAGCTCCACATCAACGTCAAAGATTTTAAGGCCATTCACCTGGGCCTATGTCAGTTCTCCATGTTCGTGTACAACAAGACGGTGGTTGCACATGCAGACAACACCACGGCCTTGTCTTACATAAAAAAACAGGGGCACACACTCCTTTTCTCTCTGTCAGATGGCATGAGAGCTACTCCTGTGGGCTCATCAACATCAAGTAACACTCATCACCCACTTCATTCTAAATCCCATGGCAGATGAGTTGAGCCAGCACAGGCCAGCGCTTCCCACCGAATGGACTCTGGATGACGGAATTTGTTCCGACTTGTGGAGATGGTGGGTGAGATCCCTAATAGACTTGTTCGCAACATCAAGAAACAACCACCCTCCTCTCTTTGTTTCCCCAGCCCTGGACCCTCGAGCATGGGCGACGGATGCACTGCTGATTGATTGGTCGAGGCTGGATCTTTACGCATTCCCTCCCTTCAGCCTGGTCAGGGAAGTTCTGTACAAGTTAATCTCCCACAGCAACGTCTCAATGACTGGTAGCTCTGTTCTGGCCCAAGAAGGAATGGTTCCTGAACCTTTTACGTCTTCTGGTGGACTTCCCACGACTGCTCCCCCAAAGACCATGGCTACTCAGACAACTGGACTCAAGAAGGTACCACCAAGGGTTGTCCATGCTCACTCTGACAGGCTTCAACTGTCAGGAAACTCGTCGGAGCAAAGGGATTTTCAAGAGTAGCTGCGGAAGCTGTTTCAAGGTGCAAATGCCAGTTTACTAATAACGTCTACCAGTCAAAGTGGGCAGTCTTCCGTAGAAGGTGCTTCAGACATCACATTTCGTCTTCTGAGACATTTGTAACCCAGATCGCTGATTTTCTCATGTATGTAAGAACCTCTAAGAACCTGTCATGCTCTACGATTAAACATTACAGTGGCCTTCTTTCCTCTAATGAAATTTTTTTATACTTATTAAAAGCAGCAGTAGTCAACAGTGGTTTCCTGGAACCTGGACATAGTATTGAAGTAGCGTATGGGCCCTCCTTTCGACCCTCTCAAGTCCACCTCTCTCAAGGATGTTTTACGTTTAAACACTGTTTTTAGTAGCATTAGCTATGACTAAACGAGTAAGCTAGCTACATGAGATTGATAGGAAAGTCAGATTCTCACAAGGCGATGCGGTCTGCTCCTTCACCTTGGGCTTCCTAGCCAAGAACAAGGATCCTAATAAGCCATGGCCTCGCTCTTTTCGTATAAGGAACTTAGCAGGTATCCTGGGCTCGGACGAAGAAGAAAGAGCTCTGCCTTGTCAGAGCACTAAGGTATTACCTGGAGAGAATGGAAAAGATCAGAGGATCCTTAGGTAACCTCTAGTGTTCGGTCAAGAATCCTTCCCGTCCGCTTTCCAAGAACGGCCTCTCATTCCATACCAGAGATCTAATATCTGAAGCTCATTCCTGGATATAGATGGAATCGCTTCCCTTGCTAAAAGTGAGAGCGCATGAGGTCAGAGCTGTGGCCACCTCTCTCTCCTTTAAACATAACTTGCCTCTCTCAACAATATTTCAATCAATCAACGTTGTTTGAAAATTGCAGTACCCTTGGCTTGTTGGTGGTGGTTAGCATGGTATTGGGTGAGGGAGCATAGGAGAGACACGATTTCTTTCCTATCTCTTTTCCTTGTGTCAAGGACATTGAGTAATGGAGAGTCGGGGGGTTTACCTAGTACCTGGAAGACCCACCAGCCATTTGGTTGTTTAGTGTCTTTATTGTTTTGTGTGTGTAATAATGTAAGGTTACAGGTTGTTTCTCTGGTCTTGGACCCAAAGGCATGAATATTTTATCTTAAGTCTTGTCAGCGGTCAGGCAGATCCCCCACTACATCTCCTGCTGTAGCTCTCTTACCAGGTAGCCAGTGACAAATACCGAGTCAGTGTTAGCCATTCCTTTAGTTCAATATAATATTCTTTTAATGCATTGAGTTAGTTCAGTCCATTTATCACACACCCCTTGCAATGTGGGATTCAGCTAAGTAATTACTTGGTAAGTTACTTTCATAAAAACGATATATTTATACTTAACAAGTAATAATACTGATAAAATAATACTCCACTAGGATATCTTTCTCGAGGCCAGGAGGGTGAGCAGGGGCATTGTCCAACAACAACAGCAGACATTTCAGAGGGAGGCGCTTCTTTTCCAAAAATTTCTTAACTGTTGGGCCGAAACACAGATTTACCCACTCGGTGAACAAAAGTCTCACTACCCAGGCTTTCGCATTAGCCCTCCACATCACTGGAAGCTTCTCCTTTAGCACTTTGTGGGCCTTGAAGGCTCAAGGAGTCTATGATACACAAGTAGGGGCTTCACCTTGCAATCCCCACTGGCGTTCAAACATAGTGCGAGCGTAACCCTGTCTTTCATAGGCTTATGCCCGAGTAGCTTCTTCTCTTCCTCCATGATTTACGTCCGACAAGGCATTTTTATCCAAAAAAGGTCAGTCTCATCACAGTTGAAGACTTGCTGAGAACAGTAGCCTTCGTTGATCGTCATCTCGTCGAACGTCTTAATAAAGGCTTCGGCCGGTTTCGTGTCTTAGCTGGCCGCCTCCCCATGCCGCACTACCGAATGGGTGCCAGTCTGTTTCCGGAATTTTTCAAACCACCTATGAGAAGCCTTGAAGTCTGGGTTTGGCGTCGATGTCCCTTTTCCTCCATCGTCTTTGGCCTAGGCAATCAAATCGCCGAAAATAGCACCGGCCTTGTGGCAGATTGCCGTCTCGGTTATCGTATCACCAGCGATTTCTTTGTCTTTTATCCAGACAAGAAGCAGCCTCTCCATCTCGTCGTGCATGTGGCTCCTCTTGCTAGACAAGATAGACACGCCCTTGGAGGTTGTAGCTGCTTTGATGGCTTCCTTCTGCTTAAGGATGGTGCCTATCATCGACGGATTTCAGCCGTATTCCTTAGCGATCGCACTCAACCGCATGCCAGCTTCATATTTTTTAATGCTCTCCATCTTCGTCTGCATAGAAAGCATCCTCCTGTTTCTGTGAACTTCAGCAACTTTCTTGGTACCCAAGACTACATATATACTGTACGTGATTAAGTTATGTAGTATACATATGTACTAAAGTTATCACACAACACGATAAAATAGTACTACAACGAAATCACAAACGATGCTGCTTCGGAATGACCGAAGAACGCCTCTACGTAGATGCACGATGGGAGAGATGCTGACTATAATAGGAGAGCAGGTTCTTATGGCGATGACTAGCATCAGGAACCAATGGGAGAGCGGGAGGATGGTGGCGAGTCTACTCAGTTGATGGCGCACAAGTTTTAAAATTGTTATCGGTGGCCCGGGCAAATCTCAGGACTTTACAGCAACAACCTTTCGTAACCTGAACTATTTTTGTATGTAGAGCCAAAAAAATCTTCGTATTTGCTATTGTAACTTGAATTTTTCGTAAGTTGAGACTTTCGTATGTCGAGGTACTACTGTACAGCATTAAGGCTAAAACATTAAGAAAACATAAGCTCTAAGAAATAAAACCTGCACATTTATTAGTGCCTGATCAAAGAAAATGTTATAGAGTTTTTATGTTATGCTTGTTGAATTGTATTACTTTTATATTAATTTTATTAAGAATTTCATTTGGAGATACCAACAAAAAACTTTTTTTTATGATTATTCTAGTGAATGATGGAGCTTAGCAAAATTTTGGTTTAATTAATTTTCTAGCAGAACATCTTTGCTAAAAGGAATTTAGTAATAAGACTAATACTATAGCTATGTTCAAGTAATCTCTGTGTGCCATAATTTTATTACATGTGTTTAATTGTGAAGGAAGTTTAAGCCACCATAAATATGTTAGAATTAGTTGTCTCATAAATTTTATTATTTTGCGAGTCCAGTTATGTTAAATGTCATTCAAATTTCATCCAGTATTCTGGTTAAATTATCACTAAACAATGAAAAATTTAACCATGGACTTTTGATGTCAGGTAGCATTGAGGTGACTTCTGGAGGGCATTGGTGGATGGATTAATTGTCACCCTTGAAAGTAGGGACTGTTCAGAAAGAATTATCATTAAACCCATTCTACATAGAATTCAAGTATAAATGTTGGCCTGCTTTTACTTGCGCCTTTTTCATTATTTACGTGCAGCATCATTCATTGTTATAACAATAGTATATGTGATTAGAAAGTAAATTCATCTTTTTTTGTGACACCTAAAGAATTATATTTTTTGTAAATGTATTTAAAAAAGTTCTGTTCACCACACATGATTCTGAATATACACTTTTCTTGTTTTTAATTTTTAAGCATACTGTGTTTCAATAATTCAGTTTCAAAATAAGATTGATTGTATCATGCAAATAAATTTACAATTAGGTGCAAATGATAAGTAATATATCTAAGCTCGTAATTGTTAAGCCAGAACTGTTGTTTTACTATAAGGTAAGTTTTATATCCCCAAGATTCTCAGACTAATTTATATTTAATATTTTTATTTTTTATTTCAGGGCAAGAAAAAGCAAACTGGAGAAGCTAGTAGCAAAGACTAATTGATATGTTTATATCTGTTGAAGCAGGTTTTTCCAATTCTTTTTTACTGTTTATAAATATATTATAGAGTCATAAATAGAACTTTTATTTGATACAAAGGACTTGGTTCAAGGAATTTGAAGTATTACAATTTGGGTCACTTTTCAAAAGCATACATAACAAAATTGACTACATTTGTCAAATGGCAGTTCTTTTATCACAGTATGAAATTTGCAGTGACACTCATTTGCACCAATTTTTTGAAGGTGAGTGAATGTAATCCATTTAGTTAACCATTTCCTATGGAGTAAGAGGATTGTATTTAAGGCATTTTTTCTTGATTCATGCAGTGTATAATGTAGCCAAAAAGTACAAATATATATTATTAATGAAATAGCATTAACTATTTTATTTGTCATTGTACTGAAAGAAAATTATAATTTGACAGAAAATATATTGATTAATAAACATCAAGAATTTAATTAGTTATATTGCAAATCCTAAAATATTAATCCAATCTCCGCTGCTAAATTATGGAGCAGTATTTGTAAGCTTTTCATTCTAGTACAGTAATAGGTTTTATTGTTTGATGGGATAAAATTAAAGACTTTGCAAGACTGCAGTTTAAGTTCTAAACTGTGAGATGTTTGCAAAAGATTTGTCTTGAATTTAGAGGAAGGCTGGAGAATAAAAGGAACTTGAATAGTCTCTGAAAAACCAGTGCAGCTCCCAGACATTCCAAAACCTCTGGAAGTTGAAACAAACAAGTGTAGTAGAACTCAAAGTATTGCAGAATTCTCTCTCTTGCCACCTTGATCTTCCCAGTTGAAATCTCAACCTAAGGAGAAAAGTCTGCTCCAGAAATGGTAATGAAAGACAACTCCTGAGGCAACTGCATGCTAACTAAAATGTTCTACTGTTGCAGGGGTATCAAAGTTGGCTGACTGATGTGGTTGGAGAATTCCAGTTAGTATGATATGACAAATCAAACCAGTTGAAAAATAAGCTTATCAAAACAAGTGTCTGATTAAAACGAACTATTGGAAGAGAGTATCCACTCCTGTCTTGAATTTTGTACTGATTAACCTTTCATTTTTATAATAAGTATCTTGCCAAGTAATTGCCTAACTACAATGAAACCCCATTTTAATGGACTATTGGGGGAAAGGTCGTCCGGTAAGCTGATTGTCCATTAAAGTGAAGCATGGTTTTTTTTTGTGACCTCAGTGATGATTATCGGTAGGCTAAGCTTCAGCCTGGGTGCGATAACCACCGACATACATGAAAAGATTCACATTATGATATAAACTGATAATAAAGGTAATAAAACCATTTCCACCATGTATAGTATTGGCATATCTTCATAATAATAGCCTAATCAAGGAATAATTCCATATCAATAAAATCAACTTTTGAGTGGCGAGTGAACAAAATGTAAACAAGTAATGCAGTTCCATTCACAGTGACCTTTATTATTCAGTAACCTTGCAGAATTTCAATAGTAGTGTAGTTACTATAGTAGTAACACTTAACATATTAATTTTTAATTTGAAATTCAATATAATTTTGGCAGTAAATAACTTCTCCGAACAATGCAGCCATTTAAACAATAATGACTGTAGAGTTTACAGTCAACTCCCTATATTCGCATTCTCGAGATTCGTGGACTCGCCTATTTGCAGATTTTTCTGTGGCACCTATCTAAAACTTTGCTGGTTTTTCCAATGGTAAATATTCACTAATTAGTGTATTTTACTGTTATTTCCATGATAAATAAATTTTTATGATACAAAAATTATTTACTAATTTTCAGATATTGATTAATACTGTATTAATTAAGTTTAATAAGATTAAAAATATAATTTTAAATAATCAAAATAGTAATCTCTCTCTCTCTCTCTCTCTCTCTCTCTCTCTCTCTCTCTCTCTCTCTCTCTCTCTCTCTCTCTCTCTCTCTCTCTCTCTCTCACCGAGATGTATGCTTTTTGTATGATAAATAAATGGTTTACTAATTTTCAAATATTAATATTGATGTGAACAGCAATAATATCAATTTTCAAATATTTACATTGATGTAAACAGCAGCAATATCAATTCATTAAAGAAAATACTCCTGTGAATTAGTAAGATTTTACTGTTAAATTAATAAATTATGTAAAATTTTAAAGGAATACATACATATCATCCCTCACCTTTTTATCAGAGACATCGAAAGAGGAAGGAGGGTGAGCCTGTCACAAATGTCAAAAACCTGACAGCAAGGGTGGGGGAGTGTTGCCATCTTAGTGGGTCTTTAATTAGTGCTGCCAACTTGACAGTCAATGGATGTATTGAAAAATTCTCTCTCTTGTACTAGAGGAGACTTTTTTTTTTTTTTTGGTACATGTTTTCTATGTTTACTAATATTTTCAAATAATATAATAATAATACAGTGTATAACTGTAATTACTTCAAGTAAGGACAATTCTCTTTCTCTCTCTCTCTCTCTCTCTTTGAGATGAGAGAATTTTTATGGTACATGTAGTACAGGCAGTCCCCTGGTCATTGGTGGACTCTGTTAATGGTGATCCAGTTTTCGCCCATAACACAACGAATTCCAGTTATGGGCACCATTAGTCACCAATAATAGAGTTATGTTGCCATAACATACCTAACAGAGGTGCCAATACTGGTTATCGGTGATATTAACAGGATATCGGTGCCATAAGTGCCATAAATCACCGGGTTTTGGTTAATGGCAGTTTTCGCTTATCAGCAACCTGCCGAGAAAGGAACCTCTGCTGATAACAGGAGACTGTCTGTATGTTTATTAACCCTTTAACCCCGATTGGACGTATTAAATGTCGAGGAAAATTGTCTGTCGGGTGCTGATTGGACGTATGGTACGTCGACGAAAAAAAGTTTTTTAAAACTTCGCGGAAAAATAGTATAGGCCTACTAGGCGAAAACTTTTGAATCACGCGTTTTGGAGGATGCTGGGAGCTCACGGATCAAGGCGTTGTTTTGTTTACAATCGTTACCCAGGCGCGCAAGCGCGAATTTCTTTCTTCTTGCAGTAAAAAACATCAGCGACACATCTCGGAAATTATTTTGTCACTTTGACATAATTTTTGCACCATTTTATATTAGCCGTTAATGGAGTATTATATATGAAAATGTGTGCAATTTCATTTAAAATACAACTAAAAACAACTCATGGTTGTAGCTTTTATCAGTTTTGAAATATTTTCTTATAAATAACGATAAGTGCCAAAATTTCAACCTTCGGTCAACTTTGACTACCAAAATGGTCGAAAAACGCAATTGTAAGCTAAAACTCTTATATTTTAGTAATATTCAATCATTTACCTTCATTTTGCAACAAATTGGAAGTCTATAGCACAATATTTCGATTTATGGTGAATTCATGAAAAAAAAAATTTTTTCCTTACATCCGCACAGTAACTTCCAAAAAAATAATAAATTTTTTTGTCAGATTGTCATAATGTTTGCACCATTTTACATTAGCCATTACATAAAGTTTTATAAATGGAAATCTGCAAAATTTCATGTAGAATACAACAAAAAACAACCCATGGTTGTAGCTTTTTTCAGTTTTGAAATATTTTCATATAAATAACGATAAGTGCCAGAATATCAACCTTTGGTCAACTTTGACTCGACAGAAATGGTCGAAAAATGAAATTGTAAACTAAAACTCTTACATTCTAGTAATATTCAATCATTTACCTTTATTTTGCAACAAATTGGAAGTCTCAAGCACAATATTTTGATTTATGGTGAATTTATGAAAAAAATAAATTTTTCCTTACGTCCGCGCGGTAACTCTAACGAAAAAAATCAGAAATTTTTTCGTCCGATTGTCGTAATGTTTGCACCATTTTAAATTAGCCGTTACATAAAGTTTTATATATGAAAATGTGTGCAAGTTCATGTAGAATACAACTAAAAACAACCCATGGTTGTAGCTTTTATCAGTTTTGAAATATTTTCATATAAATAACGATAAGTGCCAAAATTTCAACCTTTGGTCAATTTTGACTCGACTGAAATGGTTAAAAAATGCAATTGTAAGCTAAAACTATTACAGTCTAACAATATTCAATCATTTACCTTTATTTTGCAACAAATTGGAAGTCTCTAGCACTATATTTCGATTTATGGTGAATTTATGAAAAAAAAATAATTTTTCCTTACGCCCGCGCGGTAACTCTTAACAAAAAAAATCAGAAATTTTTTCGTCCAATTGTCGTAATGTATGCACCATTTTAAATTAGCCGTTACATAAAGTTTTTATATGAAAATGTGTGCAATTTCATGTAGATTACAACTAAAAACAACCCATGGTTGTAGCTTTTATCAGTTTTGAAATATTTTCATATAAATAACGATAAATAGAAAAATTCGTCCTTCGGTCAACTTTAACTTGACCGAAATGGTTGAAAACTGCAATTGTAAGCTACAACATTTACAGTCTAGTAATATTCAATCAATTACCTTCATTTTGCAACAAAAGGGAAGTCTAGCATAATATTTTGATTTATGGTGAATTTTTGAAAACGGCTTTTTTTTACGTCCGCGCGTTACGAATTCATCCATCATTTTGTGATCATATTTTCTCTGTGTTTCCTTGATTGTTTCACAATGTGTTATATAGCAAAATGATAGCAATTTAGTGTACAATACAACGAAAAAAATTAACTCGTTAGCTTTAACCGTTTAGCTCACAGCGCGATTTGTATACAATTATATATGAAAAAATTTTTTCGCGCCGTCATATATCCCAATATTTATATATGATAATGATTTTTTTTTTCATTTCTGATGGTTGCATACTAAATAAACTTCAAGCAATGACAAAAAAAGGAGCCAAAGATTTTTTCTGCTTCAGCGCTCACTCACGAACACCGCTGGCATACGGGAGACGATTTTTAAATACCGCTTCGGCATTTAAGGGTTAATATTTTCAAATGTTAACAATTATAATAATAATACAACTGTAATTACTAAATATCTACATATGAAAATATCCTTTCATTCCTTTGCCTCATCTTTTGTTCTTAACTGCAAGAGAAGCTCTTTAAGCCAGAGCTATCAAATACAGTAATACCCCAAACTTATGCGAAGTTAGGTTCCAGACACCCTCGCGCAAGGAGAATTTTCACATAACTTTGGCACGGTTTAGAAAAATGCTAATAAATGCTTACTTCTAGAGTTTGAACACTAAATATGACATTAATCATGCTCCTTATGTATTAAGCTAACTTAAATTAAAGTTACTGTAATTTCATTTAAAAGTTAGCTGAACACATTACTGTTAAAAAAAGAAATAAACAGTTGGTAAAAGTATAGGTGTGTGTGTGTGTGTGTGAAGATTACATACAATGTATTTATCTCTTCTTTCCCCCTTTCCGACCAACCAATTTATTTTTAGAAGTCTTCTCAACCAATTTTAAGAAATTCTTTATTCTGTCTCTCTCTTTGTTCTGATATTCCTTTACATGAAGAAACATTGCTTTTTAATTAGACTAATACAACACTTAGTTATGTGTCTATGTATTAGAGCAGCCCATTTGCAGTTCTAGATGGTACAGGTAAAAATGGATCAATTAAAAATTATCTACCACTAACTATGAATGAGAGACAAAAAGAGTTGTCTTTGTATAAGTACATTTGAATACATCAACACCAAAATTACACACCAATCATAACGGTTTACAAACCACCAAGCACAAATAAGAGATCGTTCCTAGATGAATTCCCTCAATTTGTTAGCCGACACCAAAAATACACTGATTTGTGGTGGCTTCAACCTACATTTAGATGGTAACAGTAACAATAATGTCAAAGAATTTACAGTTACTTGAAAGCCTCGACCTTGTAAATGTTGTGAGAAAACCAACATCATTATTGAACCATACCACTGACCTAGTGATACGAAACAAAAATAACAAGATTGTGAGTGACAAACAAGTTGAGCCTGAATGCGTGGTATCTCAATACAGAAACAA
This sequence comes from Macrobrachium nipponense, assembly GCF_015104395.2. Lineage (NCBI taxonomy): Eukaryota > Metazoa > Arthropoda > Malacostraca > Decapoda > Palaemonidae > Macrobrachium > Macrobrachium nipponense. The sequence continues at coordinate 54,283,607 of NC_087210.1, read as the reverse complement.
GTTACATTTGGTATAAATATATGGAAAGGCTATGCACCGACAAAACTATCACTTACAAAAACAAAACCAGATTTAAAGCGGAATACTGTGACAGGCGACCAGGTATGTGTAAGCTGTTTTACAGTCTATAACAGAAGTATATTGGTATCAAGCTACAATGATAAATGTCCAGAAGTAATAAGGCAAACAATAGTTACAGAAAATGCCAAATGGTTTGACAGTGAATTACATGTTGCTAAGAAAATTAAAAGAAAAATGAAAGATCTATGGAAAAGATAGAAAGAATCAAGAAGTAATGAAAATTGGCCTCTGTATAAAAGTCAGAAACCAGTACAATGACTTGATTATAGAAACCAAGAAAATATATTACAATAAAATGCTTAGTGAAGAGAAAAATCTAAAAAAATCCACAACAGTTTAGCTGGAATATTAGGGCTTAAGAAATGTTCTACCTAATGTAACTAGTGACCACAAAAAACAGGGATCACAATGAGAAATAGCAAATTCAGTAAGTTTGAAGAATTGAACATGGATGACTGAAAAAATGATGAGAAAAGTAAAAAACACCTACACTGAAAATAACCAGTTTTCCAGGAGTGATTCAGAGGCAAAAACTTTTGATCGGTTGCGGGAGCTATATTTTAATGTTGTCCGTATGAGCTTAGCACAGGCATGATTCCCAAATAGTGAAAAGCTGGCCTACAAAGGAAAAAGTGATAAAGAAACTTGCATAAGTAGCAGTACATGAACAAATGTGGAAACACCTGAAACAACTCAACATTATATCTGATAATCAGTTGGCTTACAGAAAAAAACCACTCAACAGAGACTACATTGTGCGCAATTATAAATATGGTAAAAATTATGGAAAATGTGGCAACCTGGTTATGCTCGACTTGAGTGCAGCATTTGACACAGCTGACCATGATCTGCTTTTAAGACCTGAGAGCAGTTGGCATCGAAGATGATATGCTCAAATGGTACAAAAGCTACTTAGAAAACAGGAAGGTTACAGGGGTTATATCAAATGTGAAATTAGAAAAGAAAGACCTAACAAGAGGAGTGCCCAAAGCCAGCATCTTTGGTCCAGTGCTATTTGTCACTTACACAATAGAATTATCTAGAATTCTAAACAAGGATAAGGTTAGGTATAAAATGTATGGTGACATTACTCAGGTCTATTTTCCTGTTGAAATGGTAGAAGACACCATAAGTAAAGCTGATGCAATAATGATAGACGTAAAAACAGGGATGTCGGCAAAGAAATTAAAACGATGTAGACAAAACTGAGAGTATGATATTTGGATCTGACAGTGCACTACGTCGAGCACTTCAAAAGAATAACTGTTGCTTTGTCATCAATAAATATTTTATTAGCAGTTTGGAACCTAGGAATATATTTGTTGATGACAAATTGTCAATGAAAAACCATATACACTGTATATTGTAAAAACCTGCAACTATCATATTAGAAACATCACATTTATTAGCAAATATTTAAATGAAGATACTCTGAAAACAGTAATTCATAACCAAATACTTTTGAGGCTTGACTACTATGTTATATACTATGGTCTCCCTAACTACTAAGAAAATTGCAAGTACAAAAAAAGAGCTGCCAGATTAATAAAAGGACTACATTCCTGTAACATAATACATAACCTCAGCACTAATTGAGCTACATTGGCTCCCAGTAAAAGCAAGAATAGAATACAAATTACTCATTACAGTCTTTAAAGTACTAAAATATGGTAATGGTGAACCACCATATCTGAAAACTGCTCAAGTTGCTTTAGACCTGAAATGAATATTGCAGTCGGGTGAGAGAGCATTTGAACTATACAACAAATTATGCCTAAAGTGATGATCATACAAGAAAGCAAATTAAAAAAAAAAAAAAAAAACTTATTCTGCAGGAGCTATGATACTGACAAGAAAACACTATAAGACAATTATTATGAAATATAAGAAGCAACTTACTTAAAAAATGTACAAGGGACTGCCAGAGATGGAATCATCCCTGTGGAAGGCTGTACATAAAAGCAAACAAAATAAAAGTGAACAAAAAATATATACATACCTCTTTATTTTTACATTTCTTTAGGCGTTTTTATGTTCAAATTTGGATTATAACTTGCACTGTAGTGGTTTAAACAGTGCTTTGGCATGAAAACCACACTTCTCCGTGTTGATGAAGATTATTTATGGGGGTTTTGTTCACAAATTCCTGCTGTATTGGTTTTTTTTTTTAACCAGGGATGTGATTCATTTCTAGATTACAGATGTTATCATATCCTAATTTTAATTTTTATACATTCAACTTCCCTGGCAGATATATACTTCGCTATAGACTCCGTCGTCCCCGACAGAAATTCGAATTTCGCGGCACACGCTACAGGTAGGTCAGGTGATCTACCGCGCTGCCGCTGGGTGGCAGGAATAGGAACCATTCCCATTTTCTATCAGATTTTTTCTGTCGCCGGTGATCACAACATCGTTGGTACCTCCTGACTTGATTTTCGTATTTCATCGCCGTTGATCTTCTGGACTGTCTTTTTGGTGACGTATTTGAATCTGTGGTTTGGCATACGCTTTTGTGGAACGTTTTTTGGATTTTGCTTTTGCTTTAAAAAATGTCTGATTCTAGCTGCGAAGTTAGAAGATGTGTGAATGAGGGTTGTTTGGTGAGGCTACCGAAAGTGTCATTAGATCCTCACAAGGTATGCAAGAGGTGTAGGGGGTATGAATGCATTAGAAATAACACTTGTAATGAATGTGTGAATATGGATAAGGAAGGATGGAAGACTCTAGATTCTTATTTAAGGAAACTAGAGAGAGATAGGGTTAGAAAGGCTGTCTCTAGAAGCTTGAGTAGATCTCGCTCTAACGAGCCAGTTAGTATAACTAACCCCCAATTAATTGCTTCCTCTCATGCAGTATCACCCTCTCCCGTAGCAGATGTTGCAAGTTCTGCTGCAGAGATTGCAAATCTGAAGACCGCATTAAGGAGGATGGAGCTTGAAATGCAAGCTTTTAAAGGTAAGACTGTGGAAAGTGACATAAGTGTCCCCAGTGTAGTGGAGGGTGCGTCTGATCGGCTCTGTCTCGCTCCCAGACCTAGACCGCTTCCAAGCTCCCAGGCCCAGAGGAGAAGGAATGTCGACGGTCGTACGGAGGTTACGGAGAATCCCCACCGGTCAGGCATCCCCTCGGCAGAATCTGTAGCGTCCCAGACTGCCAAGGATCGCCATTGGAAAGGCATCCTAAAAGAGTGCTTTTCGTCATCCGATTCGTCTCCTCGCAGAAGTGGATGAACTTCCGACGAACTGTCGCGTCCGATCAAGAGGAGTTGGAAAGCTCCTACGCTGGACTCGAGCCCGGAACGTTTCCCGGACGATTCTCCTTACGAGAGGAAAAGAGCCAAGAGGACAATGTCACGATCTCCTACGCCTTCCAAGGCGCATTCTCCTATTCCAGAGAAAGAAAAGGAAGAAACCGCGACGGACATCCTACTTGAGATGCAGGAACAGATATCCTCATTAGTAGGAGTATTGAGAAAAGACCTTCCGAGGAGAAAGGACGATTTTCTTCCTGATAAGAGATCTCGTCCGACGGGCGTTCCGGACTCCAGACTCCTCTCCTCTACTCCTCGTCCGAGAACAGAGATGATTAAGGAAAGACGGACGGAAACTCATAGGCTTGGGACGCCAGATACGGATAATGAAGAAGAGTGTCCGAGTCGGACAGAACCATCCAGGCGCTCGGCGCCAGAATTGGACGACTCGGACAGGAAAAAGTGTCCTACGCGGATGGCGCCAACCAGACACCATCCGCCAGACGCGGACAGCCCGGACAGGCAGATTTGTCCTATGCGGACAACTATGACCAAGCGCCGTGTGCCTTTTACGGACAACCTGGACAAGGCGGACAGCCTGGACAGGACAAAACGTTGTGCGCAGGCAACTCCGTCCGGGCGCCAGAAGCTGACAAGAAGGACAGGCAGAAGTGTCATACTGGAACGACACCAGCCAGGCACCAAGTTCCATATGTGGACAGCTCGGACAGACGACACTGTCCGAGACGGACAGATACGTCCAAGCGCATGGAACTAACCAGACTTTTGGCAACTGATAAGCACCAAGCGCCAAGATTTTCTTCAAGAGAACCATACGGAGAAATCAACCAGGAAGCGTCTCTTTATGATTTGGACCAGGAACGGATTTCTCTGGACAGAGACGAAAGATGTCGCACAGGCGGCCGTCGTCCTGTTCACGATATGTCCGTTTCTGGTGGAAACTTGTCGCAAGCACAGCTGTCTTCTGATAAGAATGCAAGACGTCGCACAGGCGGCCGTCATTCTTGTCAGAAGTACTTAGATGATGATTGGGTTTTTTCTCAGGATCAGCATTTGCCGGACAGGGACGCAAGATGTCGCACAGGCGGCCGTCGCCCTTGTCGGGAAGGAGCTGATCCTGCGAAGAGCCCTTCACCTTGCGAGAAGAGACATTCTCCCTCGGCTGATAATGATTCTCCGGTGGAACTTGTATTGGAAGATGTTTCTGACACCGAAGATCAAAAAGGGGCTGGACTATCGGACTACAAAGCGTTGGCGGCGCTTTTGCTCCAAGAATTTGGAGATTCTTTGAGTCCTGCCGCTCCTCCGTCTCCTCGGTCGCTGTTCACGAGCACGAAGACCTCAAAGTCGTCCTCCTTCTTGAAGATGCGGCCGACAATTTCCATGAAGAAGGCTTTGCAGTCTTTTGGAAATTGGCTTAACTCCAGGAAGGAGGCGGGAAAGAGTCTTTACCTGCCCTCCCTCCAGACTTTCTGGGAGGAGGGGTATCTGGTATGAGACAGGCGAAGCAATGGGACTCGCCCTCCCTGCTTCTGCAGAGGCAGATTTTTCAACGCTGGTGGATGGGTCGAGGAGACAGTCTCTATCTTCAGTCAAGACAACTTGGGGAATGTCTGAAATGGACCATCTCCTCAAGGGATTGTTCCATGTCTTGGAAGTTTTCAACTTTCTGGACTGGTCCCTTGGGGTGTTGGCCAAGAGGACACAAGACAATGAACGCCTGAGCCCCAATGTCCTTAATATTATTTTGGCTTGTATGGACAAGGCAGTGCAAGACAGATCGGGGGAAGTGGCCTCCCTTTTCAGGGCGGGAATACTTAAGAAGAGAACTGTATTCAGTTCTTTTCTTACAAAAGCTGTCTCTCCGGTACAGAGGTCGTCCCTTCTGTACGCTCCTCTGTCTAACCAGCTTTTCCCTTCTCAGTTAGTGAGAGACATTTCTCACTCACTTACTGAGAAGGCGACACAAGATCTGCTGGTACAGTCAACCAAAAGGCCGAGGACAGCTGTTCCTGCCACGAAGAAGGAGACACGGAACCCAAAGCCGCCCTTTCGAGGGAGTTCATCTTCTCGGCCCTCCTTTAGGAAGAGAGGAGCAGAAAGGAGAGGTAGGTCTTCTGCCTTTAGACCTACCAAGAAAAACAAGTGAACTTTAAGTCCTCCAAACACTAGTAGGCATCAGACTTCTGAACTTTGCAGAAGAATGGGCGTCGAGAGGGGCGGACAACTGGTCCCTCTCAATAGTGAGGAGAGGATATCTCATCCCCTTCAGAGACAGGCCTCCCTTGACGCCTACTCCAAGGGAACTGTCGGCGAAGTACACGGACCCTGTCAAGAGGAAGACCCTTCTTCAACTAGTAGAACAAATGTTGGACAAGGAGGCCATAGAATTAGTACAGGATCCACACTCTCAGGGCTTTTACAATCGACTGTTCCTCGTACCAAAAGCCTCAGGAGGGTGGAGACCTGTCCTGGATGTGAGCGCACTGAACCAATTCGTAGAGAAACAGAAGGTCTCTATGGAAACCTCCAACTCGGTTCTTGCGGCTCTGCGTCCAGGAGATTGGATGGCCTCCTTGGATCTACAAGACGCATATTTTCACGTCCCTCTGCATCCGTCATCGAGGAAATATCTACGTTTCATGATGCAGGGAAGGGTCTTTCAATTCAGGGCTATGTGCTCCGGCCTGTCTATGGCTCCTCAAGTGTTCACCAGCCTGATGAGGAATGTAGCACGATGGCTTCATCTGGAGGGGGTGAACATATCCCTCTATCTGGATGACTGGCTAATAAGGGCCAAATCAAAACAACAATGTTTGGAGGACTTGGAAACGACTTTGAATCTCGTTCGCTCACTCGGAATGCTCGTGAACCTCAAGAAGTCGTTGATGATCCCCAGCCAGGACATTGTCTAACTGGGGATTCAGATAGATTCTCGGGGTTTTCGAGCATTTCCATCGCAAGACAGAATTGCTCGAGACTTGGAGAAAGTCTCAACCTTCCTAGGGAGAGAATGAAGCTCAGCGAGGGAATGGTTAAGTCTTCTGGGCACCCTTTCATCGCTGGAGCAGTTCATTTCCCTAGGGAGGCTCAATCTGAGACCTCTCCAGTTTTACCTGCAAAGAATGTGGGACCGAAAGAAAGGGGAACTTTCGGATCAGTTTCCCATTCTACAAGAAATAAAATCACACCTGAGGTGGTGGTTAACCCCGCTTCAAAAGAACAAAGGTATATCCCTTGCGATTCAGAACCCTCTCCTAGTGTTGTTTTCCGACGCCTCGGAAACGGGATGGGGAGCAACACTAGGAAAGAAGGAAGTGTCAGGAACCTGGGCAGGAGAACAGGTGTCCTGGCATATAAATGTAAAGGAACTGATGGCAGTTCATCTAGCCTTGAAGAACTTCGAGTCGGAGGTCAGAGGCGTGGTAGTCCAGGTAAATTCGGACAATACCACGGCTCTGGCTTACATCCGAAAACGGGGGGACTCACTCGCTCACACTATACAAGATAGCGAGAGACCTCTTGATATGGGCAGAGGAATGAGGCATTGTACTGTTGACAAGGTTTGTACAAGGAACCAAAAATGTCAGAGCAGACAGACTCAGCAGGAAGAACCAGGTCCTTCCAACAGAGTGGACCCTCCACTCCGAAGTCTGCCGAAAGCTCTGGTCCCTCTGGGGGAAGCCTCAGATAGACCTGTTCGCCACGTTCCTCTCCAGAAGGATGGAAAACTTTTGCTCCATAGTCGAAGATCCCAGAGCAATGGCAATAGATGCCCTTCTCATGGACTGGTCGGGCATAGATACCTACGCTTTTCCCCCATTCAAGATTCTGGGGGAAGTGTTAAGGAAGTTCCGTTCCTCGGAGCCGACGAAACTGACACTCATCGCCCCATTTTGGCCCGCTCGAGAATGGTTCACAGAGGTACTGGAATGGACGGTGGACTTCCCCAGATCTCTTCCCATGAGGACAGATCTGCTCAAGCAACCCCACTTCAAGAGGTATCACGGAAAGATCCACGCTCTCTCCCTGACTGCCTTTCGACTATTGAAAGACTTGTCAGAGCGAGAGGCTTTTCTCGAAAAGCTGCTAGCGCAATCGCCAGAGCCCGCAGATCCTCTACTCTGCGGGTTTATCAATCGAAGTGGGAAGTCTTCCGTAGATGGTGTAGGTCGAAGAAGCTGTCCTCTTCCAATACCTCTGTGACCGAGATTGCTGATTTCCTTCTCTTCCTCAGAGAGGAATCACGCTTAGCTGTTTCAACCATAAAAGGATATAGGAGCATGCTCTCGGCTGTATTTAGAAACAGGGGCCTGAGCATAGAGGACAACAAGGATCTCCATGATCTGATACAATCCTTTGGAACCACAAAGACTAAGTCCTCTCTCACACCAAGTTGGAATCTCGATGTGGTCCTCCAGTTTCTCTCTTTGGATACGTTCGAACCGCCGAATAAAGCATCTTTTAGAGATCTCTCGAGGAAGTGCATTTTTCTCTTGGCCATCGTAACTGCCAAGAGGGTCAGTGAGATACATGCATTGGATTCTCGGGTAGGTTTTAAAGGAGATTCTGCTGTTGTCTCTTTCCAACCTTTGTTTCTGGCAAAGAATGAGAACCCTTCTAAACCTTGGCCCAGAAGTTTTGAGGTCAAGGGACTCTCCTCTTGTAGGTGGAGAAGCAGAAAGGTCTCTCTGTCCAGTCAGAGCACTGAAGTTCTATCTGAAAAGAAAGAGTCAACTTCAGGGTTGCAGTCAGAGCCTATGGTGCACGGTGAGGAACCTGAAGAGGCAAATGTCGAAGAATGCATTAGCGTTCTTCGTGAGAAATGTGATAACGGAGGCTCACATGAAATGCCAGGAGAAAGCATTTAAGCTGCTTAGGGTTAGAGCACACGAAGTCCATGCAATTGCAACTTCCCTAGCCTTTAATAGAAATATGTCAATGAAAGACATATTAGCAGCAACATATTGGAGATGCAACTCGGTATTTGCCTCCCACTACTTAAAAGACGTCAGAGTGACTTATGAAAAGTGCTTTTCTCTTGGACCTTATGTATCAGCGGATACCGTGCTCGGACAGGGAGCTGGTACTGATCCTTAAATAATATTGTTTATAACTAAAAAATTGTTTGGTTTTGAGTTTTTTATGGTCGTTTGAAAGGATGTTGGGGGGATAACTCCTTTCAATCGTAGTACTAACCCCGGTATTAGAATCAGGTGATCGGGATCAGTGTTATGCTCCTTGATGATGCCATATGGCAAGGTGTTTTGTCATGTAAGTGGATAGGACCCCATTGACAAAGATCCTTAGGTTCTGTCGAGTAAGTGGATAAGACCCCATTGACAGACCATCAAGAACTCTTAGCATGAGGTCACTACCTCGCTGAGGCTCTTGAGGCGATGTAAGCTCCTAGGCAGTAGCCATGAAGTCTTTCGCCGACACAGGTAGGAACCAAGATTTCTTATATTTTTGTTACCTACAACGTATGTTGTTTTCCTGTCTATTCAGTAATTAGCTGTCTCTTACCCTCCGCCAAAGGTGCCAATCAGCTAAGTATATATCTGCCAGGGAAGTTGAATGTATAAAAATGATATTGTCATGATACAATAAAGTTTTATACATACTTACCTGGCAGATATATACAATTAAATGGCCCACCCAGCCTCCCCTCAGGAGACAGGTGGAAGAGAAAATCTGATAGAAAATGGGAATGGTTCCTATTCCTGCCACCCAGCAGCAGCGCGGTAGATCACCTGACCTACCTGTAGCGTGTGCCGCGAAATTCGAATTTCTGTCGGGGACGACGGAATCTATAGCTAAGTATATATCTGCCAGGTAAGTATGTATAAAACTTTATTGTATCATGACTATCATTTTTCTAGTGATGTACTTTTTCTTTGGTTATTATTCTTCCTATTCAAAGTTAGTGACTGTTCCTCTGACTTGGTAATCCTTAGATATTTTTAAAAATAGATGACTAAGCTTTAGTGGTTACCATAAATCTTTAATTTGTTTTTTTTATCTGAAACACATTTCAGATAAAAAAACAATCTTAGTAACTTGTTTTCAAGAATTGAGGGATATTTCTCTCATAGTTTTTTATATAGATGTATTGGCATAGTACAGTCAATCCCCATTATTTGCTGGGGATGCATACCACAACCACCACCCCCAACGAATAGCTAAAATCCGCAAATACTTGAAATCCATCTAAAAACATTTATAACTGCCTATTTTGATAGTTCAAACACCGAAAAAAATAAAAAAATAAAAAATGCCTAAACATATTTGAGAATTTTAAGTTTTATCACAATACATTTAGTCATGAAAATATAAAAATACAGTAATTCTATGAAAAATACCATGAATAGGCAAATTTTCCACAAATAATGGGTAAGAAAAATGTGCAAATAAGTGAGTCCACAAATCCAGAACTGTGAATAGGCAGGAGTGGACTATAGAGAATTGCGGACATTTCAGTTATTTGATGGGGAGTTATCTATACTCGTACCCATTATTATTGCCTGTTTGTCCCGGTCAAGTGAAAAGTTATTTTGCATAGTATGCAATAAGACAGGGTTTGACATTTGAAACATACAGAGGATGGACTTGTAAGTCACAAGTAGTGATAGGCCTGGAAGAACTTCCTATTACAGAAGTCATCATCCAAAGATCAATACTGATAGAACTGAAAGGTAAAAAAGACTTGTAGTGGGACGGATTACCATAAAATTTTGTACTTTGGGGTAAAAGCATAATACTTTACCTGTGTTTATTTTTACCCCACCAATGAACATTTCTGGATATGGACTCCAATTAGCAGTGCCTCCTGATGGTAACTACAGGATGTCATCTTTTATCACTCGTTTACCCATATTTTCATGTGAACTACACTTTTGGACTGCCTTTTGGTACACAAATACATTCTGACCTGTCAGGTAGGGGTTTTTGTATTCTCTCAAGTGATCAGAAATAGGTCCAAATAAAAAAATTTAAGATTATATTATAGAGGAGTTATGGAGTTCCATTTGACAACGTGAGAGAGAGAGAGAGAGAGAGAGAGAGAGAGAGAGAGAGAGAGAGAGGGGGGGCGGTAATTGGTGGTTGGATGGTTAAGAATTGAATTGGCTGTTGGTGAGTTCCGGGTTGTCTGCTGGTGCAGCTGGAGTTAGCTGTTAGAGTTCTGTGTTTTGGAGGCAGTCTTTGGTCAGAAGCTGTGATAGTCAGTATTGTAGGCAGCAGTCTCTGAAGAGTGTTGAAGGCATTAAAATTCATTTAAGTTGTGTGTCGTTGATTTGTTGTGGTTGTTATTAAGTTTGATGTTAGTTGATTTAGAGCTGTTGTACCTGTTGTTAGATTTGTTGTGCTTGTGAGTTTTGTTGAGTTATATGTGAGTTGTGGTTGTTATGGGTGAGGGTTGTTGTTTGTGAGCTGTAGTGATTTCTTGGTGTTGGTGTTTTAAGCTTGTGATCCCGCCACATTATTTTTCGGCGCCCAAACAGGGACTGTTGGTGCAGCAGCTGCAGGATGATTGGGGTAGTGAGTTGTGTGATTGGTGGAGAAAGTGAGGATGGGAAGGGTTGAAGGAGATACTAGAGAGGCTGAAGGAGGAGCTGAGGTTGGCGAGGGAAGCTAAGGAAAAGTTGGAAGTGGAGAATGAGAGGTTGAGGGTAGAGTGTGAGGAGCTGAAGAGCGAGTTAGAAGAAATGAGAGTAATGCTAAGGAGTGCGAAAGTGGAAATGAAAGGAGCAGAAGAGAGAATGGTTGAGAAAATGGACAAAAAATTCTTAGTAATGATGAATGCAGTGCAGGAGATGATGAAAGGGTTCATGGGAGAGGGAGCTGTAGGAGGTAGGCCTACTGGGTCTTGTGATGGGCCAGGAGTGGTAAAGAAAGTGGAAGAGCGAGTGGATGATAGTATGAGTGACGAAGGTGATTTGGTTGTGATAAGTAAGGGAAAGAAGGGGAAGACAGGATAAGGATAAACCAGAGGACAAGAATAAGAAGGGAGCTGAGGAAAAGAAGACGACTAAGGGAAAGAAGGCTAGTAAGGGTGACAGACAGGATGAGACTAGGACTGAATACATTGGGGAGAGGGCTGAGAGTGATTTAGATAGCGGTGAGTGGAAACAGGCGGTAGAAAGAAGGGTAAGAAGAGCGTAGTCAAGAGTATGGAAGTGGATTCACTGTATTCAGAAGAGGGAAAGAAGGGTCAGAATGGAAGTAGCGAAAGTGAGAGTGAGAATGAGCAGGAAGTACGAAAGGCTGTGTATAAGAGAGGTACCCCAATGTGCACAATACGAGGAATATGGTGGTAAAGACCTAGAGGGCATTTTTAAGGAATATGAAAAGTATTGTGAGGCTAAGTATGGGGATAACAAGAGAGGTAGGTAGCTTTTTGACAGGATTTTTGTTGAGTATGTATGGGGTAATGATGAGTGTAGGGTGTGCCGTATGAGAGTGTTAAAGCCAGGATTGTAGAACAGGCAAAGAGGATAAGGAGTAGCGTTAGATATAGGAGAAAGCATGATTTTGAAGAGGCAAGAATGAATGTTGATGAGTCATTGTCAATGTATGTCTGTAGGTTAGAAACATTAGCCAGGAAAAAGTTTGGGGACGAAGGGATAAATGAGTGTAAGAAGTTAGTGTGAGTTGTTAGCGACTGCCTGAGAGTGTATATGAGTTTATAAATCTGAAACATCAGGAGAAAATGCGATGGACGAATGAAAGTTTAACGTGAAACGATATTTTAGAAATAGTAGAGGATTACGAGATAGATAGGTGTATGAAAGAGAGTAGAAGTGTTAGTGTTAGGACTGAAGTAGCTGAGGAGGTACCAGAGTTTAAGAGCTACAGGGAGGCAGTTTTAGAAGGGTGCCGAGGCAAATGACAGAGCGAGTGGTTGATAGGAGTGTTAGGGCAAGTAACGTGAGTGTAGTTAGCCCTAAAAGAGATAAAAGTGCGAGTGTTGGAAGAATAGGGTCAGCTAGTTGTGAGCGAGAGCAGCAGTGTTATAGATGTGTAAGCCAGGACACAGGAAGAATGAATGTCGGTGGGCATTAGGAGCGTGCTTCGGGTGTGGGCAAACGGGGCATTTAGTGAGCGAGTTTCAGAAAGATAGGGATATTAAATGTTACAGGTGTGGACAGGTAGGACACATTGCTAGTGGATGTTGGGGTATCCGTATGAACATGGTTTGTGGCAACTGCGGGAAGAATGGGCATAATGCTAGGATGTGTATAGAACAGCGTGCAAAATGTGTTGAATGTGGAATGGAAGGTCACGTGGCGAGTGTGTGTAGGCAAAAGAGGGTTGGCGAAAGAGGATGAGTCAGAATGGGAATTCAGGAAACTAGATGTTAAGGGGATTCAGTTGGGTGGGTCCTCTAGTATGCAACAGTATGTTCGGGAGAATGCGATGGGTGAGTGGTTGAGAGTGAATGAATGTGAGCTGAGTGTCAGTGAGCATATGGGTCTGGAAGATTGGCAGTTGGTGTTGGTTGAGTATGGAAGAAAGTGGAAGAAGGTAAGGAAAGGGAATGAAAGGAAGAAATATGAACTGCATAATAGAGGGGTTAATGTTAGGGTAAAAATGATGGATATGGTGTGTGATACGGATGACTTTGAGGGGAGGAATGATACATATAGTGTGTGGGTTTGAATTGTCAGGGTTTAGTGAAATTTCACCGAGAAGGGAATCAGGTGGTAAGGATGTGGTTGGCAGTATGAATGAGTCTCTACGGGAGTTTGGCAGGAGTATAAGATAGGTGTTAGAGTTCTGTGTTTTGGAGGCAGCCTTTGGTCAGAAGCTGTGATAGTTAGTAGTGTCGGCAGCGGTCTCTGAAGTGTGTTGAAGGCATTGAAATTCATTTAAGTTGTGTGTTGTTGATTTGTTGTTGGTTGTTATTAAGTTTGATGTTGGTTGATTTAGAGCTGTTGTGCCTGTGTTGTTAGCTTTGTTGTGCTTATGAGTTTTGTTGAGTTATATGTGAGTTGTTGTGGTTGTCATGGTTGAGGGTTGTTGTTGGTGAGCTGTTGTGATTTCTTGGTGTTGTTAGTGGGTGTGTGTGTGTTGGCTTGTGTTGTTGATTTTTGTGTGTTGTTAGTGATTGTTTGTGCAGTGGTCTTTTGTTGTGGTTGTGTTCCTTGTTTGTTGTGTTGTTAAGTTGTGGGGTTGTGGTCCTTGGGTGTTGTTTGTTTACTGTGGTGTTGAGTTGTGGTTGTATTCCTGATCTGGTGTTGTGTTGTTGAGTTGTGGGGTTGTGGTCCTTGGGTGTTGTGTTGTTGGGTTGTGGTTCTTGGTTGTTGTTGGTATCCGCAACCTCGACCGGCGGACAGCACAGCATAGCCCGGAGTATCTGGAGTTGGGTAAGTATATACATGTGTTTGTGTTTTTTTGTTCTGTGTGTAGGTGTAGGTCAATTGTCCTGCGTGTATTCTGTAGTGTAGATGAAAGTGTGACTGAGGGTGAGTTTGGCAGCTGGATTGATTAAGTTTGTGGGGGGGATGGGGCGGGAAGATTTGCACGCTTGCTTTTAAGCTTGTGATCCTGCCACAATATCTCTGGGTAGACAATTTCGAAATGGCCGCCAGAAGATCAACTTCATCTAGGAGGCATTCTAAAAATGATAGAGCATTGGTCTTAGTGTCTACACATGTTTTTGGAACCAAAATGTTTCGGAACCAAAAATAGTTTGTCTGTGGTGAGTCAGACATCTTGTAATTCAAATCTTTGCCAAAATTTCCTGACATTTAATGGCAACTTTGGTCTTGGTTGCCAAATTGTAAATATTTTGCTGTAGCTTTGCCTTTGGTGGATAAATTAATTTATCCGAGTTTGGTTGCACTCATAAACATCAGGGTTAGACATCAATCCCTGCCAGACTGCCCAAGGCAGGCAAAAGGTCTTCAGGGGCAAGTATAATATGTCAACCACCTGCCAAACAGGGCAAATAGCTTTCATACAGAGACCATATAAACTGACATATCTATTGTTGCAACTTTCAAACATTGCATGGCAATATAAAACATGAATGTGATGATAGTTGAATAAAACAGCTAGTCCTGAAATGATTACTGTGTGGGGCAACTGGACAATGGATAGATGTGACTTTATTGGGTACCTCCCTGACTGAGCAAAATAAGTAAAAATGCCCTGTCGTTCATACCATTATATTTACTATCAGGATTAATAAGTGGGAAATCCATTAAAGGAGGACAGCAGGGATCTTCTTACCTTAGACATAAGGATGGACCATGATGTTGAGACAATCAGTAGTGTTCATCAAAGATCAAATATGATCCCTTTGTCAAGGAGAGATTAGTTGAGAGATACAAACCCATAACCAAGCCTATTCATAAGAATAAGCTACCACTATTCTCCACAAAGAAACAAAAGTCAAAGCAAAAGTCACTGGTGGCAACACTGGAAGATGACTGCGCCCTACTCTTGAGATTATATGTAGTTTGTCATTCCCGAGTAGGCAAGCATGAGGACTTTTTTAAGCATAAGAATAGGCCTTATCCCCTTTCATTTTGTCAACAAGGTGAAATGAGACCGGGGAACAAGGCTGATCTTTTATCTGTACTTCAGGCACAAGTGAAACCCCCAGCATCAGTCCCAGACATGAGTGCATTGGTGATTGATGGAGCTGTTACAGTTCAGATGCTGTCTCTAAAAACCTTCAAAACCTTCCAAGACTACACTGACATTGTGTTTGTGCCACATTTACTAAACCATCTGGAACATGTGAACAGACTGGTTATAGTGTGGGACACCTACGCATGACAGCTTGAAGTCTGCCACCAGAGAAAGAAGAGGCAAAGGTGTACATAGATAGATCATTCTGAGCTCTCCTGTGCCCAGCAACTGGCAAAGCTTCCTTAGAGTTGATGAGAACAAAATTAAGCCATTCCATCTGCTCGCAGAACAAGTCACTTCCTTACCAGTAGAAGATATGGAGATCAACAACACGTATGACAAGAAGGTACTGACTGCAACAGCTACTGACAAGAGCCTGATTGAACTCTGCTCCCATGAAGAGGCAGACTTGCAGTTAGAGCTGCATGTGTTTGATGCAGTTAGCATAGGGTATCAAAGAATAACTGTCAGAACTGCTGGCACCAATGTTGTTGTCATCATCAATTTGCAAAAAATACCTTACCCTTTGTCAGAAGTAAGGGTATCTTTTGGGATTGGAAAGCATCACAGCTACATTGCAGCACATGAAATACTTGGTGCTTTGGGTCCCTCAAAAGCAAACTATAATTGGCATTCTTCCATGCCTTTATGGCTGTGACATTACCTCATTGTTTGCTGATAAGAGCAATCAAGTGCTTGAGACACATGGAATTTATTTGATCAGGTAAGAAATGCATTTCTGATGGTAGCAGAAGCTCCAGGAGAGATTGCAGACAACATAATGAGCCTCCTGGAACATTTTGTGGCACTCTGATACAGCAGAATGGCAAGGCTATCCAAAGTCAATGAAGTCAGACACCATCTGTTTGCAAGGAAGTCCAGGGCTTTGGAGCACATCCTCCCAACACAAGCAGCCCTTGTGCAACACATTGCGAGTAGTGTATCAAGGAGACTGTGTGGGGACAGGTACTTCAAAAGGATCCTGAATTACCAGATCCTGCAGATTGGGGAAGGGAGAAGCAAGATGGATTATCCTGGGTACCAAAGTGGACAACCCTTCCTCAAGCTCAAGAAAGCATGTGCCCTGCAAATGCTTCAAAAATGGCTTGAAGTGCACAGCTCTTTGTATTTGTGAAGGACAATGGCTTTCAGAAGTGACTCATTTTGTCTCAATTGCATTTGTTAAGTATATCTTAGTTTAATCAGACCACTGAGTAGATTAACAGCTCTCCTAGGGCTGGCCCAAAGGATTAGAAGTTTTTATATGGCTAGGAACCAGTTGGTTACTTGGCAATGTGACCTACAGCTTACTGTGGGATCTGAACCACATTGAGAAATGAATTTCTATCACCAGAAATAAATTTCTCTCATATCATGTTGGCAGAGTGGGGAATCAAACCCGGACCCTAAGATAGGTAGTCGAGCATGTAACCAACTCCTCCAACTAGGAACTAATTGCATTTGTAATGATTATGCATACACATTTTGAATTTTTGTAAATTGGAAGCTCATGATGGATGTTGTAGGATATATTCTTAACCATAGACTAAAATAGTCCACTTTCAAGTTGTTCCTTTGTAATAAGTATCTGACTGGTTATAGTATAAGGCATATACTGCAAGTAGCAAAGTGAGTTTAAGTATTGTTCTTATGTTGCATTAAAGAGATATGTCAGATGTTTCAGAAAAATGAATTAATATATTCCTGAATTAAGACTGATGTTCCTGGAATGGATAACTTTCTCTCTGACTACAATTAAGTAGGAGACAATCAGCTTAATCAGGTACAAAGAAAACAAGATGTCAGCTGAAGGCCCAAATACAATTTAAGGAGAAAAAATCGTAAGGAACTCCAAGGATTAAATTAACAAGGGAATGTATTTACACCTTAGATACTACGTTACTGAAATCAAGGTGTCGACAGTGACGCACGAGACCCTAGCATAAGGCCACGGACTGGAACAGTTGAAAATACGCACGTTCAGAGACACGTGATGATTCGCAGGGTTTCTTACAGGCCCAGAGCAATAGGACAAGGGGGATCCACTTTCACAGCAGGGAAATTGCACCTTTCTCCTGATATATATCTGTAAAATGCAGATGAAGGAAGTCGACTTCTTCAAGCAATGATAAAATGCAAGGCTTTCCCGTGGCAGCCCACAGCCACTTGAGTTCAAATGTGGGTCCTGGCTGATGCTCGCATGACTGGGGAGGGAGTCTATCAAGGTGTGACCTGAGTCACCTGACTTGAACTGGGGTGTGGGAGAAAGTGAGGACGAATTCTGTTTGCCTGTGGGTTTTATTTCATCCCGATGACTCATCTGAGTAGTTCTGGAAAGTATAAACAGGCGGCAGCACAAAAGGACAAGAGAAATGTGGGATGCGCAAGAGAGAGAGAACAAGGACACTGTTTGTGAATTGCTAACTTCTAACTTATTATGGTGAAAGCAAAGGAGAATCATAATATCTTTATTCTGATATGCATTCTTATACTAAAATTTGTGTACATTAATACTCCCACTATTTATTGATTCATTTTGCAGGTATGCTGAAGTATAGTCATAAGGTTTGATTTGAAAATTTGCAGTAATAGAATATAATGTTACAAAAGTATTACCAAAGGAGTAAACATTTATGTCAGCTATTTTAAAGATGGCAGACATTATGTAACTTATGTAAATAATAAATATTTTTAATTTCACTTGAAGAGACTTGGTAATAGGTGCTGGATAACTATATGCTGCTATATATATTCAGTGAACTGTGAAACCGCTGTTAAAAACAAAGGTTTGCAAAAAAGTAATTATAACTGAGGGTCCAGATGAGGCTGTGCTAAACAAGACTAGTATTGAACCTGAGGAATACTTAAGACAATTGTAGACATACTCATGACTCAAGGGGTTGTGATGAAATATATTCATTTTCATGGCAACTGATTGAACACCACAATGCTGAGCACAAAAGTACGTACTACTAGCTTGAAGACAGCCAAATGTGGGAAGGAGGGAAAAATAAAAGGGCGTTTATATGTGCATCCATCTTCCATGGCAAAATTAGTAATGGAATGGAAGCACTTGAAGCAACTAGTACTGTACTGTACGTAGTACCACTGCATTTGCCACTCACTTTCAACCAGGCATTGGCTATGAGTAAGAATGTTTTCTGTATTTCACATGGAAAAACAAAATCAGTACTTTCATTACACATTTATTGACTTAGATTCACTGAGTAAGTTACAAAATTTCAAGAGGCAAAATTCTTTTATTTACAGTCATTAGCTAAATTCTTTTACAGTCATCAAATGTAAAGTACTATGGCTAATGCTATATATAATTCACTTCTATAAAAATGACATATTTTAAAAGTACAGGCATCCCCCAGTTAACAGCAGGGGTTCGGTTACGGCCGATGCTGCTAACCGAAAATCTGTGATAACAGCACAAAACCTGCTTAACAGCTCTGCAAAACTGGATAGCCGTTAACCGATAACACTGTTAATGGGGGCTGCCTGTACTAACTTCTATTTTTCCTAACTATACAAACCTGAGCCTTTACAATAGGAATATACTTAAGCGCAGCTGGCGACCAGATGTTCAACTTTAAACAAGGTGATTAACCCTTTAACTCCGATTGGACATATTAAACGTCGACAAAAATTGTCTGTCATATGCCGAACCGACTTATGGTACGTCGACGAAAAAAAGTTTTTTTAAAAATTCGCGGAAAAATAGTTATAGGCCTACTAGGCGAAAACTTTTGAATCACGTGCACTGGGGGATGCTGGGAGCTCACGGATCAAGCTGTTGTTTTGTTTACAAGCGTGACTCAGGTGCGCATGCGCGAAATGCCTTCTTCTCGCACCAGCCAGCGTCAGCGACGCGCCGTCCAAGAGCGATCTTTTGCCGCAATCGTGTTTTGCCAAACTTTTGCAAGAGTTTGAGTATTTGTGGTGGAGTGCGAAAGGCGCATTTTACCCCTCGGGAGGGATCGTGTGAGACGTATTTTGGACTTGGATGCTGGCGAGGGACCAAGCACCCAAGATGACCTCGCTCCTCAACGCCATTCCGTGTGTCTTGTGTGCCTTTTATAACCCCTAGGAAGCATCGAGGTGTCCTGAGGGGCATTCGTAGGCATTTGGGAGGCCTCGAATCAGAGGACATAGATGACTACTTGTTAGAGCTTGATCGGCAGCATGTCGCAAACCCTCATTTTGATGGTGGTTGGTCATCTAGTGACGAGGACATCACTCCCAATGTTAGTGATGATGAATATTTGCCCCCAATGTCCGTACGAGAGTCACTTGCCGAAAGTGAGCTCGAATTTAGTGGTTTTAGTGCTTATGAGGGGGAATCTGAGGAGGAGGAGGAGGAGTTGTCGTCTAGTTTTGTCGCCGATAACGACACAGAAAGCAAGGGCCTAAGTGAGGGAGATGGGCCAGTGGGGGGGTTTCGAGTGCGAAACCGTGCCCGAGCACATGCGCGGGCAGCACTTAGAAGGTCGGAGCATCACGCCAGCCAAGGTGAAGGCCGGTCGTCCGAAAGTGACGAGGGGTGGTCGGAGGACCCCGCCCCACCTAACTTGCACCCATACACGGCAGTACCTGGGCTCAACGTACCTGTTCCTCTCACTGCTCTGAGGTTCATTCAGCTGTTCCTTACGTGGGAATTGCTGGAATACCTGGTAGCAGAGACGGTGGACTACGCTCGGTAATGCCGTGACGAACTACGGACGACATGTCGTATCGCTGGCGGGGCTGCAACCTCACCGACATGGTGCATTTTTTTGGGGCTCCACATTTTTTTTGGAATATAGCAATATTGGAGGCGGAATTTTTTTTAAGTACGCCTAATGTGCCAGGCATTATGCCCCGTGATAGTTTCCTGGCGTTGGACAGGTATTTCAACGCCTTCAACCGAAGGGCCATACCCCGGAATAACCCCGATCGCCTAATCTTGGTCCGCCCAGTGTTGGAGTACATTCGTGAACGGTGCCAAATTCTCGTGGTTCCTGGCAAGAACCTTTCTTTGGATGAGGGGATGATGCCTTACAAAGGACATCTGAGCATAAAAGTGTACAACCCCAAGAAGCCGAAGAAATATGGTGTGAAATTGTTCTTAATTATGGAGTCCAACACTGGATAGGTTGTGGAGTTCTCTGTGTATTCCGGGGTCTTTTTCACGCTGCGTGACACTGTGTTCAGTCTTGTGGATCGTTCCGTAACCAGGGATACCACCTGTTTATGGATAATTATTATAACTATCCCTGGCCCAGGAACTGTATGAAGCAGGTGTGCACATCAGTGGTACCCTTCGGTTGGTGCGTGGGGCCCCGAATGTCCTCAAGAGGTTCGCTAGCCATCCGCAACATCTGGCAAGAGGAGAGACAGAGTGGCGACGGAAGGGAGCTGTCTTCGTCATCTGTTGGAAGGGTGTCCGACTCGTCCCCATTACGACGAGTCATGAACCCATCCAAGAAGAGATCGTCCAGCAGAAGAAGACACGTTGGCAGGGCCGAGTTATGTATGAGGAGTTTCGTGTCAAGCGGCCTACCGTCATTGGGCACTACAATAGGCACATGGGAGGAGTTGATCTCTTTGATCAACTCATCCAGTATTATCCCTTCTCCAGGAGAACCAGGAGGTGGACACAGAAGCTCCTCAAATACATTCTTCAGTTGGCCCTCCAGAATGCCTACATCCTCTACTGTGGGTACTATAATCCAGACCTCCGGAGGTTGTCCCACATCCAGTTTCTCGAGGTAGCCAGGAATGCCCTCATAAACTTTAATCCCGATGAGTGGCCTTCCATCACTGCCACCCTGCCCCGAGCTGCAGATCTGCCCCTAGAGGAAAGGGCAGATGTTAGGAGGGCCAACTTTGGTCGTCCTGCTCCTGCCGCTGCTGCCGCCACCCTTGATGATCCCGCCCCCGCTCAGATTACGACTTTTCGTCAGATAGTGGACCCTGTGTGTTGGCTGCAGCCAGGGGATCACACACTGGAGCTCCTACAAGGGTGCAGGCAGAAACGGTGCCGGGTGTGCCATATGAATGGCAGAGGGAGAGACATCCGGTTCTTCTGTCACACCTGCAATATAGCTCTTTGCAGGTTCAGTGAGTGTGACCGCAAGTACCACACTGCAGTTGTATATTGGAGTGCACCTGCACTAGGGACAACGGAGTGCGCAGAGGGCGGCGTAAGGGCGCACGTCTCCCTCATCCACCTGTACCTCGTCATGTCGAGAGGAAAAAATGCAACTCTTCAATGGAGGAGGGAGACAACAAGAATAGAACTTAGAGTCAGGATTACGAGTGAGTATTCTGCATTGATTTTATATTTAGTTTAATATATATTACAAGTTTTTATATATCTATTTATTGATGTATTTTGTATGTTATTTCATTTTATGCAAAAAGGAAAGTTTCACCTGCATCCCTTTTAGTTATATATTTGTACCAGAATAAAAAAATGTAATATTAATATTATATCTATATACGTATATGATATATATATATATATATAATATATATATATATATATATATATACTATATATATATATATATATATAGATATATCTTCTATATATCTCTATATATATATATATATATATATATATATCTGATATATAATTCATATTATATATACTTACATATATTATATATACATATGAATATATCTACTATATAATATATCTATAGTATATATCTATTATACATATATATATATATATATCTATATATATATATATATATATATATATTATATACTATATATACTCTCTCTACATACATATATATATACTCTCCATTATATCTATATATATTATCTCTATATAATACTCTATATATATCTCTAATACATATATATCCTATTATACATATATATATGTATATATATATATATATATATATCTATATATATATATATAGGTACTATATATATATATATATATATATATATATATATATATATATATATATATATAGTATATATAGTATATATATATATATATATATATATATATATATATATATATATATATATATATATATATATATATATATATATATATATATATATCCTATAATATATATATTATATATATATAATATATATATATATATATATATATACATACACATATATATATATACATATATTATATATATATATATATTTATATATATATATATATATATACATATATATACATATATATACATATATATATATATATAGATATATAGATATATATATATATATATATATATATATATATATATATATATATATATATAGGAATACCACGGAAAATGATAGTCAGAAATCCAAGCGCTTTCGTCTTTATTCAGACATCGTCAAGGAGCTACTAAAGTACAATTGGAGAGGAAGGCCTCAGGTACAAACAAGATCAGGAATACCAGATGGTTAATTATCAAAAGGGTAAAAATTAAAAGGGATAATCCAGGATTATCGGATATCACACGGTCACAAACTTAAACAGATTCTGACCCTAACCGAAATTACAAAGTATCTTTACAGTCCAAAACATGTAAAAACTATATATATTAATTTTGTTGCTTATATTTATCTACAACTTTTTTAATTATGAAAGCATCAAGTTTAAATAAACCAAGACTTAAATTTAGAACATTTCTATTATTTGACTTGATAAAACAAGATTCAATGATATTCCTTTTAACTGTGTCATTACATGGGACTAAAAACAATGTTGATTTTATAAACAAATTGAATAGTTTAAATTCAAATTACAAACTTATGTGTGAGAAACACAAAGTATGCAATAGACATGAATATTATGCAGCAAAATTAGGAAAACTTTTGGAGGCCTTTGAGAGCCGATTTGAGGACCTAAAGAAAGAAGTCAATGATTTGAAGTTGTTCAGCAACCCCTTTTCTGTATCTCCTGATGAAGTAGAATTCGAAGCACAAATCGAACTGATTGATCTTCAGAATAATGACAGCCTTCGTACCAAGTATAATGAAGGGGACTTGCTCAACTTTTATAATTGCTTGGCCAAAGATCAGTTTCCTTATTTGAGAAACAAAGCTGCTATTTATGCAAGCTTATTTGGCTCTACCTACATATGTGAACAAACATTTAGTCTGCTCAACCAGACCAAGTCAAATATTTGTAGCAGGCTAAGTGATCAAAATCTGCACTCTGTTTTAAGACTGGCAACCACAAATTTCCATCCTAACATAAAAAAAAAACTTGTACATGAATCTCAGTGTCAAAAATCTCATTAAAACAAAACAGGTGAGCAACTGTGTTTTTTTTATCTTTAAACATTCTACAAACTATTTAGCATTTCATGTAAAATCTAGTCTAGTGGCCCTCGACTAGATATATGTTTGATGATGTGGCCCGAGTAGCTCAAAAGGTTGTGCACCCCTGGCCTAGAATATCCTTAATTTCTGCCGTTGTCATAGGCTCCTCCTCCTCTTCCTCGCCGCTGCTAGAGAACTCCTCTTGAACGACATTAAGTTGCATGGCCTCCAACTCCTTCAGGTCATCCGTTGTAAGCTCCTCTTGGTGCTCCTTGAGAAGGTCGTTGATGTCGTCCTTGTCGACGACCAGCCCCATGGACTTGCCGAGTGCAACGATCTCATCAAGATCTGGTTCCAAAACAGTTTCGGGATCATCAACTGTTTCTGACTCTGCAGTACCAGCTTCACCCATGTCGAATCCCTCGAAGTCTCTGGCGGATACGGCATCAGGCCAGAGTTTCCTCCACGAGGAATTCAAGGTTCGCCTCGAAACCTCCTGCCAAGCTAGGTCAATGAGTCGGATGCAAATGACGATGTCGAAATGCTCCTTCCAAAATTGACGCAAGGTGAGGTTTGTGGTATCGGTGATGTCGAAACATCTCTTGAAAAGATGTTTCGTGTACAACTTCTTAAAGTTCGCTATCACTTGCTGGTCCATGGGCTGGAGGAGAGGGGTGGTGTTGGGCGGAAGAAAAAGAATCTTAACGAAGGAATACTCCGCTAGGATATCTTCCTCGAGGCCAGGAGGGTGGGGAGGGGCATTGTCCAACACCAGCAGACATTTCAGGGGGAGGCGCTTCTCTTCCAAAAAACTCTTCACAGTCGGGCCGAAACACAGATTTACCCACTCCGTGAACAAAAGCCTCGTTACCCAGGCTTTTGCATTAGCCCTCCACATCACTGGAAGCTTCTCCTTCAACACTTTGTGGGCCTTGAAGGCTCGAGGAGTCTCGGAGTGATACACCAGTAGGGGCTTCACCTTGCAATCCCCACTGGCGTTCGAACAAAGTGCGAGCGTAAGCCTGTCTTTCATAGGCTTATGCCCGGGTAGCTTCTTCTCTTCCTCCGTGATGTATGTCCGACGAGGCATTTTTTTCCAAAAAAGGCCAGTCTCATCACAGTTGAAGACTTGCTGAGAACTGTAGCCTTCCTTGGTCATCATCTCGTCGAACGTCTTTTTAAAGGCTTCGGCCGCTTTCGTGTCCGAGCTGGCAGCCTCCCCATGACGCACCACCGAATGGATGCCAGTCCGTTTACGAAATTTATCGAACCAGCCATGCGAAGCCTTGAACTCTGGGGTTGGCGTTGAAGTCCCTTCCCCTCCCTCGTCTTCCGCCTGCACAATCAAATCGCCGAAAATAGCACTGGCCTTGTGAGCGATTGCTGTCTCCGTTACTGTATCGCCAGCGATTTCTTTGCCTTTTATCCAGATGAGGAGCAGCCGTTCCATCTCGTCGTGCACATGGCTCCTCTTGCTGGACAAAATAGTGATGCCCTTCGATGGTGTAGTTGCTTTGATGTCATCCTTCTGTTTAAGGATGGTGCCTATTGTCGACGGATTACGGCCGTATTCCTTTGCGATCACACTCAATCGCATACCAGCTTCGTACTTCTTTATGATCTCCATCTTTGTCTCCAGAGACAGCATGCGCTTCTTTCCGTGAATTTCAACTTTCTTGGGACCCATGACTACGTTAATTTACGTAAAGTTACACAAATACGTAATAATACAGTCTTCGCACAACACGATAATATGTACTGCAACGAAATCACTAACGAATTTACGTTACTAAACGAAATTGTTGGAGCAAACGAATGCCGATTGCGTACGGTAAAGTTTCGGGTGCGGAGTGGCCGAGCTAAGGGACGCCAGCCCGTACGTATAGAAGATGCATGATGGGAGGGATGCTGTCCAATCAGAGAGAAGGATCTCATGGCTTGGCTAGCATCAGGAACCAATGGGAGAGCAGGAGGATGGTGGCGAGTCTACTAGCACTAAGATGGCGGCGTGCGGCGCGAGTTTCAAAATTGTTATCGGGCGAATCTCGGACTTTCAGAAACCTATTGTATCTTGAAAACTTTTCGTATGTAGAGCAGTAAAATTTTTCGCATTGGCTTTCGTAACTTGTTTTTTTCGTAAGTTGAGCCTTTCGTATCTCGAGGTACTACTGTGTGTATTTATTTATATATATATATATATATATATATAATATATATATATATATATATACTGTTCTATATCTATATCATTTATATATATATCTATATATATATATATATATATATATATATTATATATATATTATAATATATAATATATATATTATATATATATACTATATATATATAGCCATTTATATATATTATTTATTATATTTAATTATATATTATAGATATATATATATATTATATATTGGTTGTATATATGAAAATGTGTAAAATTTCATGTAGAATACAACAAAAAAATAATTCATGGTCGTAGCTTTTATCATTTTCAAAATGTTTGCATATAAATCACGATAAATAGAAAAAATTCGACGTTCGGTCAAATTTGACTCGACCGAAATGGTCGAAAAACGCAATTGTAAGCTAAAACTCTTACAGTCTAGTAATATTCAATAATTTATCTTCATTTTGAAACAAATTGGAAGTCTCTAGCACAATATTTCGATTTATGGTGAATTTTTGAAAAAACTTTTTCCTTCCCTCCGCGCGCGGATTCTCCGCCGCAAATCTCCGAAATGCTTACGTCACATTCTCGTAATATTTGCTCCGTTTCATTTAGCCGTTATATAGAGTTGTAAATATAAAAATGTGCGAAATTTCTTGTAGAATACAACAAAAAATAATTCATGGTCGTAGCTTTTATCGTTTTCGAAATGTTTGCATATAAATCACGATAAATAAAAAAAATTCGATGTTCGGTCAAATTTGACTCGACCGAAATGGTCGAAAAACGCAATTGTAAGCTAAAACTCTTACAGTCTAGTAATATTCAATCATTTATCTTCATTTTGAAACAAATTGGAAGTCTCTAGCACTATATTTCGATTTATGGTGAATTTTTGAAAAAGAAATTTTCCTTCCCTCCGCACACGGATTCTCCGCCGCAAATCTCCGAAATGCTTACGTCACATTCTCGTAATATTTGCTCCGTTTCATATTAGCCATTGTATGGAGTTGTATATATATGAAAATGTGTGCAATTTCATGTAGAATACAACAAAAAATAATTCATGGTCGTAGCTTTTATCATTTTCGAAATGTTTGCATATAAATCACGATAAATAGAAAAAATTCGATGTTCGGTCAAATTTGACTCGACCGAAATTGTCGAAAAACGCAATTGTAAGCTAAAACTCTTACAGTCTAGTAATATCCAATCATTTATCTTCATTTTGAAACAAATTGGGAGTCTCTAGCACTATATTTCGATTTATGGTGAATTTTTGAAAAAAAACTTTCCTTCCCTCCGCCCGCGGATTCTCCGCCGCAAATCTCCTAAATGCTCACGTCACATTCTCGTAATATTTGCTCCGTTTCATATTAGCCGTTACATAGAGTGTTATATATGAAAATGAGCACAGTTTTAAGTAGAATACAACTAAAAATAATTCAAGGTCGTAGCTTTTCTCATTTTCGAAATATTTGCATATAAATTACGATAAATAAAAAAATTCTACATTTGGTCAATTTTAACTCGACCGAAATGGTCGAAAAATGCAATTGTAAGCTAAGACTCTTATAGTCTAGTAATATTCAATCATTTATCTTCATTTTGAAACAAATTGGAAGTCTCTAGCACAATATTTCGATTTATGGTGAATTTTTGAAGAAAACATTTGTTTACGTCTGTGCGTTACGAATTCATGCATCATTTTGTGATAATATTTTCTGTGTTGCTTTGATCGTTTTACAATGTGTCATATACCAAAATGATTGCAATTTAGTGTACAATACAAAGAAAAAAAAATTAACTCGTTAGCTTTAACTGTTTTGCTCACGGCGTGATTTGTATACAATTATGTATGAAATTTTTTTTTTGCCCTGTCATATATTCCAATATTTATATATGATAATATTTTTTTAATTTCTGATGGTTGCATACTAAACTTCAGGCAATGACAAAAAAAGGAGCCAAAAATGAACTCTTAATCTTGAAAACTAAGCGTGCTGTGATTTAAAAAAAAAAAAACTTTTTTCCGCTTCGGCACTCACTCCCGAACCCCGCCGGCATACGGGAGAAGATTTCTGAAATACCGCTTCGGCGTTTAACGCTTAACTATGCAGTTAACTACAGATTACGGGTAGGAGTCCTGCCCACCCAGTCAGGACACATTCATCTTGCCTTTTCGGCCCTGGGAGCAGGAGGGGTGGCTTGTGGTGGGCATTTAACTTGGAAAGACTTCAGGTTTGTATAGTTGGGAAAAATACAAATTACTTTTAAAATTTGTCATTTGTTTACATAATATACAAACCATTGGTCTTTACACCAGGAACTGACTTCCTTGGAAGGATGATTCTGAGAAAGCTTCTGAACTGGGCCTCCTTTCTGGTCATATAAAAGCAAAGGAGACCATGCCTCTGACTTGTTGAACTAAAGTGTGAACAACTGTATGCTCAACTGTTAGACTTTGAGGCCTTTCGAATTAATGTGTGTGTGAAAAACTAGAGATATGGGACCTTTCAAATTAATGAGTGTGTGTGTGTGGGTTGTCTTATCATCAGCCCCTCCCTCCCCTTGTTAGAGAGAGGGTAGGACTTGCAACTATTACTTTATGCAAGATTATAGAACGGGTGCTTGGCTATGTAGGCTCACCTGCATCGCCTGCCCGAACAGAAGTGATGGATGGCTACTCGTCTTCCTCTGCAAGAGTGGAAAGATAAAAGAGGGAAGGGTGGGTCAAGTCTCCCAATCATATTCACTCTTTGCCACCAAGCACCTTAGATTGGATGCAAGCTGTCCACTATGGGAACTGGGCAAGCTACACAACTTGAGCAGCCACCACAGGACCCAAGGAGAAAGTGTCCCAGGGTCTGTGGGCAACGTCCCGAAGATAGAAAGACATGGGTGTAAAGCCTAGACCACTTCATTCCTAACACCTGTAGAACCAACAGGTTCTTCCAAAGCATGAGGGACAGCCTAATGTTCATATCCTCATGAGGTACTTGGAATGAACTGCCTACATGTTGGCTCATTGATAACCTTGTGAGGCTAGAAAGAAATTGTGTTCTTGAACACTTCTTTCTTAGCCGTGTCAGTACTAACGAAGAGTCATCTATACTCAGGCCTCAGATTTCAAGTCCTCTGATGTTAGCACTGTAGCACTAACTGGACATAGTAACATCCTGTTATGATCACTACCAACCAGTTACTAGATTGGACTGAACGTAACTCGAACAGTTACTAGATTGGACTGAACGTAACTTGAAAGTCTTCACTACGAGTTCCAGGATAAATTTGAGTGTGACAGAACCTCACTCCTTAAGTGCCGTAGTCTTCCTCTGGGCCAAGGCCTCTACAGAAAAAGAAGACTAAGCAGGAGAACTCTCCTTCTCCATGTGAGCTTATCTGCAGGTTTGCATCACCATTCTGGGACCCTGGCACCATTCCCATGCAAGAATGTGCAAGGGGGTGAGGCCGCACCTGTGCTTTGGGTCTTTACTCTCTCTCATAAGGTCGGGCCCGTAGACTAGTGAACCTTTCCAGTATCACAAGAGTCCTGGAGCCCCACACACCTCTGGTGACACAGGTGTCTGTGAAGAACCATGCACCTCTGGTGATACATGTGTCTGTGGAACTTGCACCTGTAAAAAAATGGCACAGGACCCATGGGAGAGGTCCTCATGTGTCCATGGAACTTGCACCTGTAAAAACCCATGGCATGGGCCCCATGCAGGAGTTTCTATCAATACATGGGTCCGAAGAACCCATGCAGTTATGGAAGGTTCTTCACTAGCCAGAAAGGCATGGGTGTCCACGGAGACCCATGCCTCTGTTGCTTCTATGGTACAGAGGTCTGAAGAGCCTGGACAATGGTTCCCATGTCCATAGACAGGGGAAAGCAACTGGGATAACCCTTTTCCTCTTCCAGACCAAAAAGATTGTTCCATGGGAGTTGGGATATGTTTCTACTAACAACCATGGAATGTGACTAGAACATCGCACTAACTGCTTCTGTTGCATTGGTCTAATATTGGAAATTTCCAAAGATTGAAAAATCCTGCGTATGTCTGGGTGTAAGGGCCAAATCCCTGTCACCTGACACCAGTGATGTAGCTTATTTGCCATTACATTCCAGTTCCCCAGAATGTACCTGGCTAACAGCTCTACCGAGCGTGGAACTTTGCCCACTCATACAACTGCACTTCCAAAATGTAGAGTTGAAGGGAAAGCAGTCTCCCCCCCCCCCCCCCCCCAACCATTGAAGGGGGTTCCGACATTCAAAGAGCTAAAGAAGCTGTCTTGAGTTGTAAGATAATGATATGGAAATATTTGTTGTTCCGGTTCCACTCACCTGAAAGCAGCACTTTCAGGTGTGCGCCTCACCCTTTGGTCAATGCACCTGAGAACAGGAGTATGATGGGAAGGGGTGTGTAAAGAGACACTCTAACGAGGTTCCTGTTGCCTAGCCACGATGCTAATTTCTGAGTCCCTTCAATGGAGGAGTGGAAAGGAATAAGGAGTCCCTTATTGGAGACTAGAACTCCTGTATTCTCATGAGGGGCTGGCTTCCCCAAGGACAAAAGGAGAACAAGAACAACTCACCACTGTCGAGCTGGTTGTTCCTGTCGAGACAAGAAAAACTGCATTTGCTAAAATGAGACTGAAGCCATAACACCAGCATGTCCAGTTACTAAGTGCACACTGCTCAAGTGTGAGATCTGGTTTCTCAAACTTGAACAAGACTGCCAAGTCCCGACAAATTAGAAAAGTTATCTCTTGTCCCCAGATAAAGATATTAAAAAATGTGCATCCTAATGAGAACTAAATGTAGAGTAGACCCCCGTATTTGCGGGGGATAGGTACTAGACCCCCGCGAATAGCTAAAATCCATGAATACTTAAAACCCCCCAAAAAATGTTTATACCTGGGTTTTTTAATAGTTTTATCACAAAAAGTTGATTTAGTCATAAAAATTATATGAAAATACAGTAATTTGTGAATATTTCTGTGAAAAATACTGCGAGTAGGCAAATTTTCCATGAATAATGGGTATATATAGTCCATAGGAAAACCCGCGAATAGCAACAATTTCACCTCTTCCCAAGGAGCATTGCCACGCCCCTTCCTGATAGGGTAGAAGACTGGGTGTATCTTCAAGGGCCCTTAGAAGCCTTAGGATTCCTCAGAACTGAAGAGGAAGAAACTGTCTGGCCTGAAGGCAGAGCTGTAAAATTATGCAAAGATGTGAAGGTCTTAGCCACTGCCTAGTGAACACAGAGATCAATCCCTGATCCTACCCCTGTCACTTGAGGCATCTACTTCTATCACTATTCAGAGGGAGTGGAACCCAGTGTTGGTTTATTCCTGCAAATCAGTGGGGACTCGTAACCGATGAGCATGGTAACCCAAGTCAAAGTAGTGTCTATTCTCTTGGTGCCAGATTCGCACACAGGTTACCTGTCTGGTGGCTTCCATACAACATAGGTCTCCTGAATGTGACTTCCTTCAGAGGTATTGAGGAATTTTCTTGGTGAAATAAAGGCTGAGAAAGTGTCCTGCAGGATAGGAGAAACCCAAGTGAATTGTCCTTGTCATGCCAGAGAAAATTCACCTGGCTAAATACCCTCTCGGCAAGTTGCGACCATGACTAGTCCATTGACTTTGGTTTCCTAAATGGAATCCCAAAAAACTTTGACGGCTGACGAACAGTCCATCTGGGAGCTAAGTCTCTTCCCCGAGATCATAAACTGCTGAATTCCCTAGGAAAAACTTCCAGAGGTGCCCTGTGATCTCTCTACCACTAGAGTACATGACTGGTTTGGTCTGCAGACTGAATCCATGTTACTGTGGTTGGGAAAGGATGAAAGCATGAAAGTTTCCAGTCTCAAACCCAAAAACTGTCTGATGCCCAGCACCTCTGAGGACTTTGAGGAGGTAAGAGAACAGGTGAGAGAGCCTAGCAATCTTTTGATACCTGCTGCTGAAAGCCAAGGACCCTTCAGGTGTGTAAGGCCATGGGGACAGCCACACAGGTCTGGAAGAGTGAACACAATCACGCAAACGTGCATGGAGTTATCTCCGGGCGAGCAGGCCTGTTCTCAGGAACGTAAACGAGGGCTTTCCTGGGGAAAGCGATAATGCATACACAGGTATGAACATAAGCTGTGGCTTCTGCAAGCAAAGATGATCAAACTAAATAAAGTTTTGGGTTCCTCCTTGGTCCCCAAAACCTTCAAGGGCAGACTTATGATCCAAGGAAGCAGCCATGGTCTCTTCCAAAGATCCTGACACATCAGCAAGTTTTCTGAAGATTGGGGGTTTGTCCTAAGGTAAACATCCAAGAGCTTTTCTGGTCATGAAACCCCTGGACTATTCTTGACAAGAGAGAAGCTTGACAGACCCCCAGACTTACTCTCAAACACTTAAGCATACAACTGGCCCAATCCTAGAGCCAAACCCAGAGTGCAAGCTTCATTGGAGGGCTGCATTGGGACATAGTATCCCAATTATGAACCCCTTTGCCCAACTTGTGGCTCTTGGTGTAACCCCAGGAGGTTGAGGGAACAGGTGAGAGGGGCCAAGCACCTTTCTCTGACCTGCCAGAGCTGAAGCCCCAACAGGAGAGAAAGGCTGTATAAGATTATCAACCTATAGCGACGATGACTGCATGGTCTAAGAGAGCGAACCCGCTTATGCTAACATAGGCAGAGTCTGTCCCGAGAAGAGTGAACGGGTTCGCGCAATTGTGCATGGAAGCTATCCCCAGGTAAGCAGGCTAGTTCACGCGAATGCAGGCAATGGCTGACCCCGAGAGAGCGATTGTGCACTCTTTGTGTAGATTCCGGCTGTCCTCTCCATGTGCCCCAGTCTTCTGCATATGAAGAGGACAGTATGGAGATCTTGTTCAAAGCTTCTTCAGGTAAGCAGACTGTTACCAGGTCACAAAAGTATTGTATATCAGTTGCTTCCACTACTTGAGAAATTAAGGAATCTCTAGCTGAGGTAGGCTCTGTACCAGACCGTGGAGTGATTCCATGGTACTGGTAAAAGGTAACTTGAGATTTAGAAGAAACCCAAGTATCTGTGGTGATGTGGATCTCATAAGCAACCAGTATATCGGTAATCTGTTGCTTTCTATACCCTTGTACAGGCAGACCCTGGTTATTGGCGGTCTTGGTTAATGGCGATCCGGTTTTTATGGCTCTTGACTAGCCCTATAAAATCAGTGATTTATGGCGTCATAACGGGCTGAGTTTCGGTTATCGTTGCCATAAGGTACCGATAATAGATTTATGGCACCTTAACTTACCTAAGAGAGGTACCATTAACCTTTTATTGGTGCCATAAGCACCATAAATTGCAGAGTTTCGGTTGAGGGCGGTTTTTGCTTATCAACACCCTGCCGGGAATGGAACCCCTGCAGATAGCCAGGGACTGCCTATATCTGGGGGAAACTCGAGCAGAGGTATGCTATTACCAATTCGTGGAGGTGACCCTACAATACTAGTACGGTTGGTTCCCAGTAATCGTGGTTATCTCTTCGACTGTCATATCTGAGGAAACCCACTTCACAATTCCTGAATCCAAAGACGTGGGAGAGCACCCTGAAGAGGTACACAAGTAAATGAAGGCGAAGACAATGATGAAAATCTGATACTCTTCTTTGACGTCTTCCTCAAGTCTATTGCTGTCCTGGGGCCCTTACACCATTCCTGTGCGGGAATGGGAAGGTGGGAAAAAGCACACACACTCTGAACTCTCCAAATCCAGCCCTTGTTCCTTAGGAACCCAAGCAACAGCTGCTTACATGCCTGTAGACAAATCAAAATTAGCAATCAGCAACATACAGTAGTGGTACCTCGTTTATCAAACATTTCTTATGTCAAACATTCTGTTTTTGAATGAATTTTGAAAAAGGTTTTGTATTATTTGTCAAACAAATGCTCGTACTTCAAACTCACTGAATATCTTGTTTTTACTTGTATTCGACAGCCTACTGCGTCCTACAAGAAAAACTGTATGAAGTTTTTCATTTACAATATACAGTATAGTTTAATGATAACCATATTCGACAAAATGAATAAAAGAATGAAGCATTTCAATATAAAATTTAGCATAAAAGATGTACAAAATCATGCACAGCTGAATTGAGAGTGAACAAGGGAGCATTGAGGAGAGAAGGAAAAGAGAGTTAAAATATTACTATATGTATGTAAAAGCAATAAATGCAGCTCACCATATGCTACCCTCGGGCAGTTAAGCTGAGCCTTAGACCCATACCCATCAAGGGGGAGGGTAGGGGGTACAGCCGGGGGAGTGGTACACCTCGTCATGCTCAGTGGGTATGATACAGGGGTGTCAACGCTGGTGAGTCCTGGTTGGCCACCTGGCTCGTCGGGATGGTATGCATCGCGTCCTACCGCGTTCTCGCAACCCTATCCACGGTCTCCTATCCCTGGTCTATCCTCCCGCCCCAGCGGGACCGGGGGCCTGGCTAAGAGTTCGTTCCTGTTAAATATAATAGCTACAATCACTCATAAGATTGGATTCAGGCCTAGGTTTTACCTATTTTCCCTGTTCCGATCCCACGGAGCCAGACCCGGAAATATAAAGATAGCAATCGGGTAGGGACGGGGTACGGAATGGACGATAACAGTCAGAGCTCATGTAGAGTAATTTTATTTTAGATTAAGCTTATCTTTATACATGCTTCCGGTCCATTTACTACGACGGGCATTTCCACCCCGCCGGGTATTTTAGAACCAAAGCACAGTGTTCCCAAAATCCCTAGCTGTGCTCCCTGGGTTCAACATTCTCGTTTATTACCTCCGTTCCTCACTCCGGTGGGGGCAGACAGTGGGCTAAGAGAGGCGATTCTAGGCTACTAGGTAACACTTCTCTGGGGCCAGTGGAGTCAGGCCAGGTTCATCCTCCCCCTGTTCCGCTTGTTCCAAGCCTATCTTATTATAAGATATTCATAATGAGAATGATAACTAAGGCCAGGAGCTTTTGGGAAGTAAAAATTTGTAAAATTTAGTAGTAGACAAGCATTCCGTAAACACAATCCTCCGGGATCAATCCCAGCGGCTTTAGATTTACGATGCATGCCCCGCCGGATACATCTCCGGCAGGTCCATATAGTGATACTCATGTATCATTTAACTTACAGATGGTACGCTGTCAGGAGACAGCATGCTCGGCGATCTTACAGCAGCTGTGCGGGCATGAGGTCTGCAGATCTCATGCCGGGTGTGCAGTCCAGGTGGATGACTTGCTGGTATGGCACCCGGACGGGTGCGAAGTTTGTGACGCTCTGGTAACAGACCTCACTACTGAGTCGGTAGGTACCATCCCATTAAATGATACAATGAGAATTATATTGATGCATATTAGAGACAGTAGTTCATTATTCTAGGATCGGCTTTAATGTAGCTATCTCTTACAGACCCCCCAAGCCGTCAAGGATTCGGCTCTTACAACCCTCAAGGTCTGGGTTGAAGGATTTGGCCAGAACGTCAAGTCCAAGCAACTCTACATGCTGTCGGAGGAGATGTGCTCTTTGATCTACCCGAACATGAAGATGTCGGCAGCTGTAGCGGCGGACTTGGCGGCTCCGATCATAGCCAAGATCCGGGAAGAGACCCAGGCCCTGCCTGAAGACCTGGAGGGTTTTGGTGAAGAGGTCCTCGGAGAGGTGGCGGCTATCAACTTGGATTGCGAGCCCATGGGTGAAGGTAGGGAGGTAAGTGAGGCAGGTGGTACACGGGCTAAAGTCCTGTCCTTTAGCCCGTCTCAATCCTCTTCTTCTTCTTTCCAGGGGTTTGCTGGGAGGCCCACGACTTCTAGGGACAAGTCGGGCTCAGTAATCCCTAAAGTAAAACCTTCTAAGGAAACTTCCAAGTCTATTAGTCTATTAAGAAGTCCCTACCAAAACCGCCAAAGCCTCCTAAGACGAGCCGCGCCAGCGTGTCATTAGCTCCCAAGCCGGTGGCGGACTCGGCAAAAGCGGCTACCCCACAACAGGGTTTGAGAGCTAAAGGGCCCAAGGCCAGACCTCAAGAACCTGGCTTTGACCCGGCGGTGTTCTCCAGCATGCTTATGCAGGAGATGAGGGACTTGGTGCAAACCAACTTCCAGGAGATCTCGTCACAACTGGTCTCTAGCCTGGAGACGTCGGGACAATCTATTCAGTCCCAGACAGAAAGGCTACAGAACCAGGAGAACTTGATGGTGGGGCTCCTCCAGTCTGGACACACCCAGCAACCCTTAGTGGTGCCGGACGCCTCAGAATTACCGCCCTTTAAGAACAATAATCCATGGCGGCTAGCAGCACATGCCCCTTTTTCAGAGGGCATGCTGACAATAGAAGGATGTGAAACCCAGCCAGTAGAAGACTTTTGAATTCTACCCGCCGGGTCTCCAATTTCCCTTTCCGGGCTACGTCCGTCTAACGGAGGAGGCATTGATAAGGGAAGATAAGGTCCCCAAGGAGACCGTTATCTTCCCCAGAGACCAGGCCCAATCAGCCTGTGTCCGGACCTTGACAGAATGGGAATGTGTCAATACAAAGGTGACACCCCATAGAAGCCCATTCACCATGTTTGTGGTAGGGGATGATACCCCTACTCCTTGCGTCTCCAAAGTGGTTGAGCTGACACTACAAGCAGCCACGGAGGAAAAACCGATGCCTCAACTCAGGGAGACAGACTTGCCTTCCCTGCTGCTCCTGGGAGGTATGGAGTGCTTGGTGGATGCTCTGGCAACCTTTTCAGTTGGCAAACTCAGTTCGGACTGCGCGACGACCCAGTTTAGTGAACGCCTACCTAGGCTTCCGGAGGCCATGGTGAAGGTGGAACATGAGGCCAGATGTCAGTTAAGCAGATCAATCAATTCAGCCACTTTGGCTGAAATGACATCCATGGTTTACACAGACGAGCCACTTTTTAAGATCTTGACGAAGTCATTACTCCACACCTTACAGTGCGATGTATATGACTTCGCAGTGGCCAGGAGAAACTGCAGAAAGCATGTCTTGGCTGATGCTTCTATTAGACATGAACCTAATAGACTCATCAAATCTTCAATCTGGGGAGAAAAACTGTTCCCCGAGACCATTGTAAATGGGGTCCTTGGGGAAGCAGCCAGAGTAAACCAGAGTTTGAGAGTGCGCTGGGGGCTAATTTCCAAATGGAAATTTGAACCCTCCGGAGCACATCCCAGGGGCAGGAAGAGATCAAAGAGGTTCCAGCCCTTCCAGACCACTCAACCCCAAACAGTGGTACAGGCTGTCCCCGTAACTCAGTTGGGTCAACCCTCCACCTCAAAAACCCAACCACAACAGCAATATGTGCTACTGCAGAGCCAACCCTCTCAGCAGCCCCAAAGTTCAGCCACTTTCACCTCCTTTCCGGCCTTCAACGCCTCTTTCGAAACCCAAGGGGTGTTTAAGGGGTATAATAGATTTGCTAGAGGTAGCTGAGCTAGAGGAGCTTTCCGGTACAGAGCCGGCGGAAGAGCCTCCGCTAGAGGCAGAGGCTGCCGGGGAAGTCGACCCTCTGCTAGCCAGTGAGACTCCCCAGGTAGGAGGGAGGCTGTACCTGTTCCGGAACCATTGGAGATTCAGCACTTGGGCTCACAGCATTGTATCAAAAGGACTGGGATGGAGTTGGAAAGAAGGGCCTCCTCCATCAACCAGTTTTTATCAAAACCCAACGGCAGACCTAATAGAGTACACCCAAGACCTTCTTCAAAAGAAGGTAATAAAAGAAATCAAACACTTGAAATTTCAAGGACGCTTGTTCAGCGTTCCAAAGAAAGACTCAAACAAGCCAAGAATAATTCTGGACTTGTCCCATCTGAACTCATACATTCAATGCGACAAGTTCCACATGTTAACCGTCTCGCAGGTGCGGACCTTACTTCCCCGTGGGGCCGTCACCACCTCTATAGATCTTACAGGTGCTTACTTTCATGTTCCGGTAGCAAGGCACTTCCGTCCCTTCCTAGGCTTCAGACTAGGCAAGCAGGCTTACGCCTTCAAAGTCATGCCATTCGGGCTTAACATAGTGCCCAGAATATTCATGAAGCTAGCGGAGACAGTGGTACAAGAATTAAGGTCTCAAGGGATAATGTTAGTAGCCTACCTAGACGACTGGCTCATTTGGGCCACAGACGGCAAGGAATGTCGCAGGGCAACGCACAAAGTGATAAAATGTCTGGAATACCTAGGATTCCAAATAAAACAGCAAGAAATCCCGGCTTACTCCGGCACCTCGCTTTCAGTGGTTGGGAATACAGTGGGATCTGAACTCGCACAAATTGTCGATCCCGCCGGAGAAACGCAGAGAGATAGCAAAGGCAACGAGGCGGTTTCTCAAGAACAAACTGACGTCCTGGCGGAACCAAGAAAGAATCTTAGGTTCACTCCAATTCGCTTCAATAACAGATGTTCTATTAGAAGCCAAACTGAAGGATATAAACCGGGTTTGGCGGACCAGAGCAAACAGAAAATATTGAGACTAGAATTCCCGAATCCCGCCGATATTACGGAAGAGACTCCGTCCTTGGACAAAAGTCAAGAACCTGTCGAAATCAATACCGTTACAGTTTCCTCTGCCGGCCTTGGTGGTCCACACGGACGCCTCACTAAGCGGTTGGGGAGGATACTCCCAACACGAAAAGGTTCAAGGGTCTTGGTCGGTAACATTCCGCCAGCTTCATATCAATGTACTAGAAGCCATGGCGGTATTCCTGAACCTAAAGAAACTCTCTCCGGCAAAGAAAATCCATATCAGACTAGTATTAGACAGCACGGTGGTAGTCCACTGCATAAACAGAGGAGTCTCCAAATCGAGCCACATAAATCTTGTGATGATAGCAATCTTTGCTTTAGCAGAAAAGAACCAGTGGCACCTGTCAGCCACTCACCTGGCAGGAGTAAGGAATGTGGTGGCAGACGCACTGTCAAGGACAACTCCGCTGGAACCGGAATGGTCCTTAGACGAAAAATCATTCAATTGGATCTGCCAACAGGTTCCAGGGCTTCAAGTAGACCTCTTTGCCACAGAATCCAACCACAAGCTACAGTGTTATGTGGCCCCCAATCTGGACCCGCTGGCTCATGCCACAGACGCTATGTCCATAGACTGGAACACTTGGCAGAGGATTTACCTATTTCCACCAATAAACCTACTAATGAAAGTCCTGAACAAACTCAGATCTTTCAAAGGACGGATTGCGCTGATAGCTCCTAACTGGCCCAAGAGCAATTGGTTCCCGCTGCTGGTGGAATTGGGACTCCGGCCCCAGCGGATCCCCAACCCAAGACTGACACAGCTAGTACAGATGCGGACTGTGTCCGCTTCCTCGGGAATTCAGAATGCCCTAACTTTATGGACTTCATGAAGTTTGCGGCACAGAAAGATGCTAATGTTGATCCTCTAAACACCCTGTTCCTAGAATCGGACAAACGGGAATCTATGCTCTGGCAGTATGATTCAGCAGTAAAGAAGCTAGCCTCCTTTATAAAGGACTCTAAGGTACAGACAATGACTACGAATCTGACAGTTACATTCTTTAGGACCTTGTTTGAGAAAGGCCTAGCAGCCAGTACTATTACTACAACTAAATCTGCCTTAAGGAAAATATTCCAATTTGGTTTTAATATTGATCTGACAGATTCGTATTTCTCGTCCATCCCCAGAGCCTGTGCTAGACTAAGGCCAACGGACAGACCTCAGACGGTCTTCTGGTTTCTAAATGATGTACTTAAATTAGCTTCAAACATTGACAATAAATCATGCCCTTAACAACCGGCCTCAGGAGCCAGAATATCTGAACTGTCGGCTCTTTCCAGAGAACCAAATCATATTGATTTCCTTCCATCCGGAGAAGTTCTAATATCCCCAGATCGAAATTTCTTGGCTAAGAACGAGGATCCACAGAATAGGTGGTCCCCGTGGAAGCTTGTCCCACTTCCACAGGATCTATCTCTATGCCCAGTAAACACGCTGAGATCCTATCTAAATAGAACGTCCAAAAAGTCTTCAGGTCCTTTATTTATTAGAGAGAATGGTGGAACTATCTCCCTGAAAGCAATTTGGCAACAAATTTTGTATTTTATCAAACAAGCCAACCCGGAATCAATTCCTCATGTGCATGATATCCAAGCAGTGGCTACCTCAGTTAATTACTTTCATCACATGAACTTTGATGATCTTAAAAAATATACGGGCTGGAAATTACCGACAATATTTAAACGCCACTACCTAAAATCTTTAGAGGCCCTTAAATATCCGGCGGTGGCAGCAGGGAACGTGGTTCCCCTGACACAGCCTAGCCATGATAATATACCTAGTCTTAATAGATTATAACTCACTTTAGTTCTTTCTCTCCTACCTGCCTCGCTTGTATCCCTACCCTTTGCCTTGGTTTTTCACCTGGATTGCACTTTTGACCCACTCCTATATTGTACATTTTAAAAACAATATTCTGCTGTATATATAAATACCCTGTATTATTTGGTGTTGGGATCACCTGGCCTTACCAGAAATTGTATTTTATACTACTGTATATATTTTCTTAGGGTAAGGACTGTAGAATTAAGGAAAATTATTAAAATTATGGTAGAATTAAGAATCTTTATTAAAGTACTGTAGAATTAATTAAAGTCTTTGATTTTTTCCTTACACTAAGTTTATTTACACTAGATATTCAAGCTTTTGGGCCAGTTCTCTGTTACTATTTCACAGGACGACACAGGTTAGGCCCAGAAAAGGGATTTTGACAAAGGAAAAATCTATTTCTGGGCAGTGACCTGTGTCGCCCAGTGAACCCACCCCTCTATCTTCCTCTCCCTGACTGGCCCAAGCTTGGGTGCTATTTTCAGGAATGGCGGACGGGACGCTAGTTGTAGCAGTGGGCGGTAGATGGCCTTGGGACGGCTCCTCTGTAGAACCTGGGGAAATTGAGAAAGGAAGGAACTAATTAGCAGGGGACCTCTGGTATTGGTTTCACACGCCCCAGTTTTCATACCGACACCCTTAAATAAGGGTGAGCAAGCCAGGAACCCTGGCATATCCATATAGCTTTTTCTCTTGTATATTTAACAATATTTATACCTCAGAAATGAGTGCTATAGGAACATTTCACTGGGCAACACAGGTCACTGCCCAGAAATAGATTTTTCCTTTGTCAAAATCCCTTAATTGAGTCAGTGTTTTGTGTGCTGAGTGAGACTGTCTAGTTGAACAATGTTTAGCAATATAGTAAATTAAAGAACCAATTTTTTTCACAAAATTTAGCATAAATGATTAACAAATTCACTCGTTATTAGTGATGCACAGCTAATTTAAGGTAGAGGGAAGGAGCATTTATATTTTTGAGGAATAATGAATGAGTGGTTTTG
Organism: Macrobrachium nipponense; assembly: GCF_015104395.2. NCBI lineage: Eukaryota > Metazoa > Arthropoda > Malacostraca > Decapoda > Palaemonidae > Macrobrachium > Macrobrachium nipponense. The sequence goes on along the minus strand of NC_087210.1, from coordinate 54,242,750 downwards.
AGTTAAAATGCGTCATGATATTGTTGAGGAGAGAAGAGAGTAAAATCTTTCCTATAAAATGTACGTAAAAGCAGTACCAATTCACATTAAAAAAAAATGTTTTTTCACAATAATTTTAACATAATGATAAAACAAGAAAACAATGAAATGCAACACAGTATATACATAAAGGTCTTACTTGATCCAGTGTTCAGTGCGCTGACTGAGACGATAGAGAGGAGAGGAGACAGAAGACAACAGTTTGCTTCCTAGTGACTTACCAGCTATGCTGGGATGATTATTCGCCTGTTTCTTTCACCTACACTTGTTTGCCCAAATCACTTCTTTTTGTTACAGTAAAATACTTATCTAGTGACAATTTGCTTTTTACGATTTTTTACCACTGTAAAAGTAATTCAGCCCCATAATAAACACTGGGACCGTGTTCAGCTTCTGCGTGCCTTCGATTGCTTGTTTAAACACTTCCTTGTGAACAGTTATTTAACCTCTGTCACTTTTCTTGCTTTCTTTACTTATTTGTTTGCAAAATCCTCATGTTTATTTTAAATTCTGCCATTTGCCAACAGTAAGTTGATGTATTGTGGCATAATTAATCTCTTTCATGCACTTAAATCCAAGTGTAAACATGTCCACAATCATACATGCTGATTACTCTCTATCTCTCTTGCAGACACAATTGGGTACACATGATTATCCTTATAAAATGTGAATAAAATTGATTTTGTTATCAACCTTTGCCTACTGCAACCTTTCCGTTTCCTCAAAGGGTTCCCGTCTCTCCTCCCTCCATCCCTCAGCCAGCTGTGTGCCATTTTCACCAAACAGTTGTGAATCGTGCACAGGAAAAAAAAATTACACTCTTAATTTAACTTTGAACACATTATTAATTGGGAAAAAATGTGAAAAGGGGGACTTTTTGGGTTGGCTGGAACAAATTAGCCTGATTCCCTTCATTTCTTATAGGGAAATTTGTTTCAAATTTTGAGCAAATTGTATTTCGAACAGCATTCTGGAATGGATTAAATTCGAAGTCTGAGGCATAATGTACAATACTGCAGGTACTGCTAGTGGACCCATAATTCCCAAGTCCCTCAATTCTACATTGAATAATCCTCCAACATTACAAATGTCAAGTAACAATTTTCAGAATAGTACAACCCTTCCTTTGCACTGAAGGAATAAAACTCTCTGAGAAAGACAAAGTGTCATAGAATCATAAACGAGGTGAGAAAACCAGTTTAATCTCATTGCCTTGGCAATGTAAAAACCTTTAAAATAAGGCTAAAAAAAACTTGTAAGGTTGCATTATGTCAGAATGAACAATTATATCGGATTAACTGAATACAGGTAGTCTCCAATTATGGTGCTCATGGTGGCGAGTTTCGGTTAATGTCGCCTCTGTTAGGTATGCTATGGCACCATAAATCTATGATTAGCACCTCATGGGGCCAATAACTGAAACTCGGCCCGTTATGGTGCCATAAAATGGCACCATAACGGGCCATTTTATGGCACCATTTTTTGGCACCATTTTTTTTATCTGCCATTTTATGGCAGATAAAATGGCACCATTTTATCTGCGCGTTTAAAATGCAGATTTTAAACGCGCCATAAAACCGGACTGCCATTAAACGAGTCTGCAGATAACCAAGGGACTGCCTGTAGACGACAGTAAAATGGTAAAATAAGGGGATGGATTTGCATTAAGTGGACCCCCCTTATTTGCAAGGGTTAGGTACCACAACCACCTGCGAATACCAAAAATCCAAGATATATTTGAACCTCTCTAAAAATGCTTATAACTGTGTATTTTAATTGCTGGAATACCATATAACCCTCTAAAAATGCTTAAAACTGCCTATTTTTTGTTATTTATGTGACTAAATACATTTTTTATAATAAAAACTAATTGGACACATACGTTGGTGATGATGATTAGTTTCAGAGGAAACCATAATCCTAAACACAAACACTCAATCACGAACACGGGCAAAACACAACCAGCTTGGAAGGAGCGCCAAGCATAAGCGTCTACTCTCCAAGGCGGTTAGGAAAAGACCAGATCTCACCTCGTATACGCAGGCGTTGCCAGATCTCACAGATTCCTTGCTTAGAATCTCTGATTGTATTACCCGGTTTACCAGCTGCGTTTGGAAATATACGTATACTATTGTTAAGACTGAAGGTTTCTTCCACATATGAACAAAATGTATTTAATCGAAAAAATAACATGAAAATACACTAATCAGTGAATTTTTTCGACAAAGTCCGCAAATCACCAAATTTTCCACGATATTATTGAAAAAAGCCATCGCCAAAAAATTTGTGAATAACTGAATCCACAGTTGCTGAACAGCAAATAAGTGGGGGTCCAATGTATAGAGTGCATGACTGACTTTGGGAACACTGACATTACAGGGGATCCTATCTTATGGCGCTTTTTAAGTGCCATTCATGGTGTTTTACAGTGCCGTAAACTTGATGTTACCTCAAGTTACAGTGCCACTGACAGTATGAATGGCGAGAATAGGCATCAAATTTAACACCACTTACAGCACCGTAACTTGATGCAACATCAAGTTATGGTGCCTTAAGCACCGATAACAGTGACACACTGACTTTCAGCAGACATCAACTTATAGTGCGGCCCTGGAATGGATCCCTTGGCATAAGTTGAGGACCTATCATATTAACACGGTATGTAGCGCCTGAGTGGCGTGGTTGGTTTGGTGTTTACGTCCCACCTTGGTGGTCGCAGGTTCGATTCTCGGCCATTCCATTGAGGAGTGAGAGATGTGTATTTCTGGTGATAGAAGTTCACTCTCGATGTGGTTCAGAAGTCACGTAAAGCCGTTGGTCCCGTTGCTGAGTAACCATTGGTTCCATGCAACGTAAAAACACCATACAAAAAAATAACACATTATGTCCAAATATAAACAAAAACAACAAAATAGTTTCACCACTCTCAAGGTAAAGAATGGGTTGGATTTGCATTATAACATTATAGCATGTTATGTCCAGATACTATAAACAAAAACAGCAACACACTAAAATAAATGAAAACTCACAGTGGGAAGAGTGGTACATCTTTCTCTCTTGGTGGCCAAAAGCAAAGTGAATGCATACCAAAAGGGTGGGCGGGACTCCCACTCATAGTCGGTAGTTAACTACATACTTAACTACCTTGTTTAAATTTAAACGGCTGGTCCCCAGCTGCACAAAATTATACACATTCCTATTCTAAAAACAGATGGTCTGTATATATTGTGTAAGAACAAATAAAAGTAAGGTATGACTTACTATTCATTCACATATATAAAAAAAATAATGAGTAAATACTAACTGGAATCCTTGCACCAATACACTATTAACCCAAGAACTGCCACAAGCCTCTTGAGTGGCTGTAAAGGGGACTGCTATAAGCCTCTTCAGAATGCCATTTTCTATCTTCTCTCACAAATTCCCTCATGACATTACTTAACTTGTATTATTTTTTCATGATAAAGCTATCTGGTAGAAGTTCTACAGTTTAGAACTTTATTTAACCTATACAGGCTGTCCTTGGTATTGGCAATCTGGTTTTATGGTGCTTGTCTAGCGCTGAAATGCGCCGATAATAAAGTATTGGCGCCAATACATACGTAACAGAGGTGCCATTAACTGGTTATTGGTGCCAAAATCCGGTTATCGGGGTCGTTAAGCGCTGAAAATCGCTTTTTTTCAGTTATCGGCGATTTTAGCTTATCATCAAGCTTTCGGAATGGAACCCCACTGATAACTGCAGACTGCCTACATATTTAACTTTTTTGCAAAGGAAAATAGTGAACACAATATCACTTAATATACTATTCAATAATTGAAATAAAAGATGCAGCAACTCCCACAACCTATGTCAACATGCAGTACCTAGTTTTAAAATATAGCAACAATCCCAAATTTTATTTTCTTTTGAGTATCTGATGAATGGTTGTTTAAAATAATGAGTAATAAACATAACAAGCAGTACGAATTGCCATGATAATACAGTGGACCCCTGTATTTGCAGGTGATGTGTACCAGACCCCCCACGAATAGCTTGAACCCGCGAATCATTAGAAATCCCCTCTAAAAATGCTTATATCTGCCTATCTTGAAAGTTCAAACACCAAAGTATCCCTAAAACTACCATCCTACATCAAGTATACATTAAACTATTATCCTATTAGTGTATTATTCTTTGAAAAAATATTTCAAAGTAAATCATAGCCACTTTTTTTGTTAAAAAATGACAAATTTTCTAAGACAATTTGTATTTTTCATAACCACAAACCAGAGGTCTTAACAATAGGATGATTTTCTAAAGGGTCCACAATAATACAGTGTAAAAAGTCCGTGTATGATTTTGAAGACTTTACAGAAAGCTTTCGAACCCTTCCCTGGGTTCATCTTCAGTCCATCTTATCATCCAAAACAGAGTCCAATCTCTTAAGCACTGCCTGGCATATAACCTCAGACTGATCTGCAAGAAAAGGCTCCGATGACATGGAAGGGAGATATAGCGAACTGGATGGCAGAGATGACGTCACGGCTGAGAGAGGCAGTGCAGAGGAGACGACTGGGAGTGACATCACAAGTGGTGATGATGTCACAGCTTCCCCTTGGTGTGAAGGGGAATCAGACCCCACTGGTCGAGGAATACACAATGACGGATCCCGTGACGTCATAATGGAGCTGACGCCATGGCTTCCCTCCAACTCGAAGAAGTGGCAAGTCACTGGTCTGAGCGTCTTCCAAATCACCACCATCTTGGATGCCTCCGACTCTGGAAGAAATGAGAATGATGAAAAAGCCTCCCCCTTCCCGGGAATCAAATTAACTCCCGAAGAAGAAGGGGCAACATTACAAACATCAGCCTGGTGGCCTCCCAATACTTCCAGCGACAAATCAATGGAAGAAAAGGAAGGAGACACAGGAACAACGCCTTATGGGGGGTGAATACTGCAGGAGACGAAGCATCGGGAAGAGGCGAAAAACCTTCCCAAGAAGGAAGGGTTGAAACCCTCAGATGCTCTCTCTTGCTATAAAACGACTTCCACTGCTCTCTAGGCCATGCTTGCATTCCGTGCAAAGATTCGTTATAGTACAAAAATTAGAACGGCACCTGCTACACATGATGTTGGGATCAGTCGCCACTGAAGCCAAAAAACGAGAACACGGAAAACCTGGAATTCCGGGGCACACACATTGACGAGGCCGAGAAGGAGCAGAAGAAGCCATAATATCAGCCAAACACACACACTAAACACAAGTGAAACGGGCAAAGAACCGGGTAAAGGCTAAGAGAGGTTAACCACAACTCTCGCCCAGGCAATTAAAGAAAAGGCTGACGTGGTGGCGTAGGTGAGTGACCCTTGACCACTCTTCACCCGATCTACGCATGCGTTGCCAGATATCACAAGATTCCCTGCTTTCATCTGTTTTTTAACTGGATCCAGCTAGGTGCTAGAAATTATCCTATTGTTAAGACCGAAGGTTTCTTCGCGTATGAACAACATACGTACGCAGGCCTGTACTTTGGGGGGGGGGGGGGGGTGGGGGGGGGGGGGGGGGTTTGAGTCCATATTTTCTGTTAACCAAAGTTTTGAATAACACCTAATACCACAAACAAATTTCTTCTTAATATAACTACAATAACATTTTCAAGGATTTCATCTCGTATGTACCTATACTATATGCTTTAAAAATCACTGTAGATACGACTTCATTAAATAAGCAAATACCACAGGAAAATGATAGGCAGAAATCCAAGCAACAAATGAAATACAGTTGGAAAGAAAGTTATCAGGTAAACAAAATGATCAAGAATACCAGATGGTTTATTGTCAAAAGGGAAAAAATCAGAGGTAATCTAGGATTATCGGATATTACACAGTCACAAACTTAAACATAGATTTAACCCAAACAGAAACTACAACATATCCATATAAAGTTCAAAACATGCAAAGACTGAATATATTTTGTTGCTTATATTTATCTACAACTTTTTTCATTGTGAAGGCATCGAGTTTAGATAAACAAAGACTTAAATTTAGAACACTTCTATTATTTGACTTTATTAAACAATACTCAATGATATTACTTTTAACTGTGTCATTGCATGGGATTAAAGCTCTTGCATGACTCCAGTCAATAGGATGATCTAAATCTCTCATATGTACAAATAATGCATTCGATATTGTCCAGTTCTCACGGAATATTGTTACTGTATGATTTGTTGTGAAAGAAATTTCCGGTTTGTCCGTAACATACTTTATCTCACTTTTTACAAAAAATTTCATATATGCAGCTGGGAAGATCTTTAGAATTTTATATTACTAAACTCTTGACGTTAATATTACAAAATATTAATATTAAAACAACAATTATGTTAAAAAGCTTTAAAATTCTAGGAATTTCTAAAAACCTTTCATCATAGGGTAATTTTAGAATGTTAAGCTTACTAAATTCAAGTTTTTCATTAGTTGAATAAAATGTTTTTCTGGCTCTTTTCCATGCCATCTATAAAGGTCCTTGGGTATTTAAGTTTCAAGGCAATATCATAAATAGTTTTAATTTCGGCGTCAATAAACTGCAGGATACAGACACGTAAAGCCCTTAAGAACATCCCAGAAAAAGCAGAGAATTTAACATTTTGATGGTGATTGGAGTAATAATGAACAAAAGAGGCAATATTAGTTGATTTCAAAAGACTGAAAAGGTGAAATTTCAGTCATTTCTATGGACAGTTACATCAAGAAAATTCAAACTATGTACAATTTCTCTCTTCCTCTACAGTAAATTTTATAGAAGGGACTAAATTATTGAGATTAATAAAGAATTCCAGGAGAGTTTTGTGAACTGGCCAAATACAGAAAATATCCACATACCTAAACCATATAGCTTTTTGGGGCAAAATTCTTGGTAAAAGTTTTGTCTAAAAAAATTCCATGTATATTGCTAAGGACATGGGATAAGGGATTACCCATAGCCATGTCAAACATTTGTACAAAAAATTCCCTATTAAAACAAAATTGACTAACTTTGATACATAACCTTATGAGACTAATGAGGTTTGCTACAGTTAAAGGAATATCATGACGTCCTAATTCACCCTCCATAAATTCAAGCAAATCATCTACAGGCACTTTTGTAAATAAAGAGAACACCATAACTAACCATATTAAAATCAAAACTTAAACTATTCAATTTGTTAATAAAATAGAAAATGTTTTTTACATTCGTGTTAGAAATGTTTCCTACCAAAGGTGCAAGAATTTTTACAAGCCATTTAGATAAATTATAGGTAATTGAGCCGACTGAACTAATGATTGTTCTGATAGGGTTATTGATTTTGTGTGTCTTGACTAAACCATACATATAAGGTAGGAAGGCACATTGTGGTGCAAACTGTTAAATTAAATGGTCCACACCCTTTAGAATGGATTTAATTTGATTATTAAAATGGGAGTTCACTGTCTCAGTAGGATCAGACCTCAGTTTCATGTAAGTATCAGTATCATTTAATAATGCCATTATTTTATTTATATAGTCACGTTTATTCATTATTACCACCGCTTTAGACTATCTGCCTTTGTTACTTGCACTGTTTCGTCTTTTTTAATTTTCTTATAATAATAATAATAATAGGTTTTGTTAAAAATGGTTGCTGCTTCAGCACGATTAATTTTGTAGAGTCTTCTCTATTTTTCTGATGACGGCTTTCTCGTTGTTGCTTAGACTGGCGAGCAACGCACCAAAGGGCATGGTAAAATTCGGTTGAGTCCTTTTGGTTTATTATTGCTTATACAATTCTCTCTCTCTCTCCAATGTAACATTTCGTCCTGATCCACAGGACATTATCCAGCGATGACTGCTGAGCGACTGAATTTCAGTGGTGAGTCCTTCTCCTTATATTATGATGTTGCGGGGCTCTCGAGGCTTTTGCTCAAGAATAAACAGTGCTTCTAGGAGGCTTAAGAATAAGCGCTGCTTATTCTTGAGCAAAAGCCTCCCCTTAATACCACTCAAGAAGCGTTCCTGATACTGACGTGTGTCAGGAGGACCACACCCCTCCCCCCAAAGAAAGTACCAGCGCATGAAACAAACAACACCGGACATGAAGCACAGTATGATAATAATACCAGGGGTGACGTCACTCAGGTAGAAGCTAATCAAGAGGCTCCCAGTGATATTTCCCGCCTGAGAAGGTCCACAAGACTCAAAAACGCTCGCCATATGAGTCACCTTCCCAGGAACCAATGAAAACTCGACCTGCCAGAGAGGTTCTCCAGACCATACTCGAGAGCCTGCAACATCATCATATAAGGAGATGGACCCGCCACTGAAATTCAGTCCCTTAGCAGTCATCACTGGATAATGTCCCATGGATCAGGACGAAACGTCGCATTGAGAGAGAGAGAGAGAGAGAGATTTGAGAGCGGCCGGAGGGAGAGAAGAAGAAGAGAGCAGAGACCGAGGCGAGAGCGAGAGAGAGAGAGAGAGAGAACCAGAGAGGAGGAGAGGAGAGAGAGAGAGAATTGTATAAGCAATAATAAGCCAAATGGACTCAACCGAATTTTACCATGCCCTTTGGTGCGTTGCTCCTCAGTCTAAGCAACAATGAGAAAGCTGTAATCAGAAAAATAGAGAAGACTCTACAAAATTAATAGTGCTGAAGCAGCAACCATTTCTAACAAAACCTGTCTAAGAGAGGGTCTCCTTCCTAAATGATAATAATAATAATAATAATATCCTTTATTTGAGCTCAGGGCTATATACATGGAATATACAAAATACAGACAGTAACATACACAATCTAGATGCATGACACAACATGATAAAAAAATGAATAATCGGCACTTATCCACAAAATAGCTGAGGTAGCATAAAAGATAGTAATCATAAGACTGGTAATAATAGTAATAATATTGGTGAGAAAAAAAATGCATTGAGATTTATAACAGTTAGTGCACAGATTATATAACTTAAATTTCAACTAGAGACCTTAGATGGTGACAGTAGTCAGGTCCAGAGGGTTAAATACGAAAACTGAATGTAAAAAAAACTTTAAACTTGATAGTATTCACAGTAATAATGAAAAAGTAAAATATCAGAAATAAATATAACAATAATAACAGAATCTGCAGATGACATCTTGCCAATACAGAGATTAAGTCCTTTAGGGGACAAAGTCCTCATTTTCCCATCTTCCTCACAATCTAGATCTTCTTCCTTCACTCCTTAGGATGCTTTGATGAGCGAGTTGCTGCCGTTTCTCAATCGGGTTACCAGACTGGACATTGTTCGCCTTACAATGATTTTTAAATTGTCCAGGTGGTTTTCTATGAACATCTGTGTGGCAGAGTTGCAGCGGGGAGTGTTTGTGAGGCGTCTCAAAATGTCATTGTGCACAACAGTGATACGTCTCATGGTCTCTCTGGAGAAATCTTAAGGGTACATTAGGGGGAGAAGGCTTGGCCATAGCACCATACACAATACCTTTACAAATATTGATATCCTCAGGGCATAGAGTATGAATAAATTTTTCCAAATAACAAAATGATTTTGAAATGTTGACATAGTCCAGGTTACCGTTAGAAACACCAAAGCTTAATCAACATCCCAAAGCCGCTGTCATAGCACTATTCACTGGTTTGTCTGATAAATTAACCATGAAGTCCACAGCATGCTAAATCCAGTTGCTTTCAGCAATAAGGTTCTTCAGCTTGAATTGAAGCTTCCTTTCAAGATGGTTGCAACACTTCCTCAATTTCTCGTAGCAATAATCCAGCTTCCAATTCTTCCAAACTCATCAAAAGGTCGCTCTGCTAGACGAAGAATTCTCGTTGGTAAAATTGACTTGGGCATCACTTGCTCGTTCATACACTTCCATAGAAAGTTGAGTCAAAGTTTTAGTTTGTGAGCTATGATTAGAGCATTTCAGAAAGATGTCACAAATAGAACACGGCTCGGAACATTCACAGAAAAGGCGTAGAAGTTATATTTGGTTTCCATTATGGTTAAAAAATCCCAGTAGATGCACATGACTTCATCAAATAAGCAAATACCACAGGAAAATGATAGGCAGAAATCCAGGCACTTTCATCTTTACTAAGACATTGTCAAGGAAAAAATGAAATACACTTGGAAAGAAAGTTATCAGTTAAACAAAAGGATCAAGAATACCAGATGGTTAATTGTCAAAAGGGTAAAAATCAGAGATAATCCAGGTTTATTTGATATCACATTGTCACAAACTTAAACATAGATTTACCCCTAACAGAAACTACAAAGTATCCATATACAGTCCAAAACATGTAAAAAGTAAATATATTAATTTTGTTGCTTATATTTATCTGCAACTTTTTTCATTATGAAAGCATCTAGTTTCAATAAAAAAAGATCCAATGATATTCCTTTTAACTGTGTCATTGCATGGGATTAAAGCTCTTGCTTGACTCCAGTTAACAGGATGATCTAAATCTCTCATATGTACAAATAATACAATCGATATTTGTCCAGTTCTCACAGAATATTGGTACTGTTTGAGTCGTTGTGAAAGATTTTCCGGTTTGTCCGTAATATACTTTATCACACTTTTTACAAGAAATTTTATATATGCAGCCAGGAAGATCTTTAGAATTTCTTATTACTAAACTCTTGACATTAATATTACTGAAAATAACAATTTTGTTAAAAAGCTTTAAAATTGTAGTTATTTCTAAAAACCTTTCATCATAGGGTAATTTTAGAATGTTATGCTTACTAAATTTAAGTTTGTCATTAGTTAAATAAAATGTTTTTCTAGCTCTTTTTCATGCCACATCTACAAAAGTCCTTGGGTATTTAAGTTTCAAGGCAATATCATAAATATTATTAATCTCAGTGCCAGTAAACTGTGGGATACAGACACGTACAGCGCTTAAAAACATCCCAGAAAAAAAAAACAAAGAATTTAACATTTTGATGGTGATTGGAGTAATAATGAACAAAAGAGGCAATCTTAGTTGATTTTTGAAAGAGTGAAATTTCAATCATTTCTATGGACAGTTACATCAAGAAAATTCAAACTATGTAGTACAATTTCTTTCTTCCTCAACAGTAAATTTTATAGAAGGGATTAAATTATTGAGATTTATAAGGAATTCCTGGAGAGTTTTGTGAACTGGCCAAATACAGAAAATATCATCCACATACCTATACCATATAACTTTTTGGGGCAAAATTCTTGGTAAGAGTTTTGACATAAAAAATTCCATGTAAATATTGCTGAGGACATGAGATAAAGAGTTACCCGTTGCCACGCCAAAATTTTGTACAAAAAATTCCCCATTAAAACAAAATTTACTTTCTTTGACACATAACCTTATGAGACTAATTAGTTTTGCTACAGTTAAAGGAATATCATGACGTTCTAATTCATCCTCTAAAAATCCAAGTAAATCATCTACAAGCACTTTTATAAATAGACAACATCATAACTAACCATCATCTACTTCCGCTTTGGTATTTCTAACATGAATGTAAAAAACAATGTTGATTTTATAAAAAAAAAATTAATAGTTTAAAATTGAATTTTGATTTTAATATGGTTAGTTTTGACGTTGTTTCTTATTGTAGATGATTTATTTGAATCTTTGGAGGGTAAACTAGAACGTCATTATATTCCTTTAACTGTAACAAACCTCATTAGTCTCATAAGGTTATGGTCAAAATTAGTAAATTTTGTTTTAATGGGGAATTTTTTGTACTAAAGTTTGCCATGGCTATGGGTAAATCCCTCATCTCCTCTCCTTAGCAATATATTTACTACATGGAATTTTTTTAGACAAAACACTTATCAAGAAAAAGTTATAAGGTTTAGGTATGTGGATGATATTTTCTGTATTATTTGGCCAGTTCACAATAATTTAATCCTTCTATACTGTAGAGGAAGAAAGAAATTGTACAGTTTGAATTTTCTTGATGTAACTGTCCATAGAAATGATTGAAATTTCACCTTTTCAGTCTTTCGAAAATCAACTAACATTGCCTCTTTTGTTCATTATTACTCCAATCACCATCAAAATGTTAAATTCTCTGTCTTTTCTGGGATGTTCTCAAGGGCTTTACGTGTCCGTATCCTGCAGTTTACTGACACCGAGATTAAAACTATTTATGGTATTGCCTTGAAACTTAAATACAAGGACTATTATAGATGGCATGGAAAAGAGCTATAAAAAATTTTTATTTAACTAATGAAAAACTTCATTCCTTGACAATGTCTTAGTAAAGACGAAAGTGTTTGGATTTTTGCCTATCATTTTCCTGTGGTATACCTATTAAGGTAGTCTCCAGGTTACGACGGGGGTTCCGTTCTTGAGACGTGTCGTAAGCCGAAAATCGTCATAAGCCGGAACATCGTCAAAAATACTAAGAACACCTTACTTTTAATGCTTTGGGTGCATTAAAAACTATGTAAATTGCATTCTTATTGCATTTTTCAACCCAAAAACCTTCAAATATTGATTATTTTGCATTTTTGGTGTCATATTTCTTCTGGCAGACCAGCGTTGCAGGCAATGTAACCCTGGAACATGCGTCGTAACCCTGGAAATAATTTCTGATGAAAATAATTGAAAAGCGCCTTAACCTCGGAACATCGTAAGCCGAACCTGTCGTAACCCGGGGACTGCCTGTATAAGCAATGACATTTAAAGAAGAAAAGGTCCAGTTTTGGAAAAAACGACAAACCCCCCCCCCCCCCCCCCATTAAAAACTCTGTGTACGGGCCTGGTAAATGTTGTATGACTTAGTTATAGTATACATGTGAAAATAATCCAGTCTCCCCACCCATTTTTATTCAGCCATGCACTTTTTTTCAGTTTCTATTCAAGCCATCCAGTTTTCTTTTTACAAGGGAAACATTTGTATATGCATAAATCAGAGAGAGAGAAACAAACATATGAACATTAAAAAAAAAAATTATACATAGTATTAGTACAACCTAGTAAAAACATACGTAAATACGGTACTCCCCAGTGATGAATGTTGATCAAAGACGACGATGATGATGATGATGAATTTGCTGTGCAGTCCAATGAATGACGATGAAGATATGACTGCACAGCAGAGTAGAGGAGTTACATCTCCTCTGAGGGTGCCTCTTCACCCTCTTCAGGAGGCGCTTCGGGAGGCACTAACTCGGACGATTCATGAGGCACTACTTCTGGCGACTTGGGAGGCTTCGGAGGGTCCTTCATATAAGTGATGAACATCGTGATTAGCAGCTGCTGTCGTTGCTTCTTCAGGGCTTGATTATAGGGTTCCAATGCCGTATAAAGGATATTTGAAAACTTCAAGGAGTGTTCCCATGTTGAAGCAAACTCCTGTACATCATTTACCATCCTCCTAATTTGGGACAGGCGTTCCAAAGTCAGGCTGCCCCCTCCTGAACCTGGTGTATCATCTTCTTTGCTGGCAGACTTTATCAGCTCTTCTAAAACCTGGTCCGTCAGGATTCTGCGTGGGTATGAATAAGGGTGCTGACTTCATCCTCAATGTTCTTCAAAACTTAACCACCAAGGATCCTCGTCAACTGGACCGCCTTATTGATGTCCGAATGTTATATTTCTTCCAGGGAGAAGTCCTGATAATTATGCATGCAATGCAGCCACAACTTACTCCAGCATGAGTTCAGGGTTTGCTTCTTCATGTCCTTCAGCGACCAGTCAATGACAAACAGACACGTGACAATCATGTATTTACCCCAATATTACTTCAGCATAAATTCACTGTCACGGTCCATTGCATCATCAAGGTGCTGGAGGGAGTTCCCGGTGTAGTGCCTTGAAGGCATGGATCATGCCTTGGTCCATAGGCTGGAGGACAGAGGTGGTGTTGGGAGGGAGGAACTCAAGCTGGACTCCCTTGTAATAAAGATCAAGAGGGTGGCCACCAGTATTGTCCATGATTAGCAAGACTTTGAACTCCATGCCCAAGTATTGCCTAAATTGAGGAATGAAGCTTTAATAAAACCAGTACTCCATAAGGACTTTGGTGATCTAGGCCTTGGGATTGTGCATCCAAAACACAGGCAGCAATGCCTTGTTCTTATTTTTGAGTGCCTAAGATTTGCAGTCTTGCAAATGAAGCCTGATTTCAGCATAAAGCCAGCCAAATTCCCACACATAATAGGGTAACCCTGTCCTTTTGTGCCTCAAATCCGGAGGCTTTAGCTTCATCTTTCATTAAGTATGCCCATGAAGGCATCTTTTTCCAGAGGCCAGTTTTGTCCATATTGAACACCTGTTCTGGACGGTATCCTTTCTCCTGAAGAATCTTCTTGAAGGTCTCAGGATATTTTGTGGCTGCCTTTGTGCGCCAGTGCTGCTTCCCCATGTAGGGAAACAGACAATAGGTGGAACTGTTTCTGCAGGTGGTGAAACCATCCTTTGCCACCCTGAACTTCAGGAGCTGAAGATGGTCCCGATTGTGGCTCTTCCTCCTCTCCATCTTCTTCCTCTACAGGAGCTGGTTAATCAAAGTCAAAAAGAATTCTAAGTCCCCTTCTTCATCGCCTTCCTGTGCCTCTAGATCGCCACCTTCCTGTTCCTCTACGTCGTCGCCTTCCTTTATTGATATCTGCTGAGAGAGTTGTCGTGTTTTCTTACAAATGATGTTGAAGTCAAAAGGCAAGTTCTTTTCCCAACAGTCCTTTATCTAGTACGCCAGCGCAGATTCCATTCTCAATATTGTTTTATCTCGCACTGTTGAAACTGTTTTAGCTTCAGCAGTGTTTTAGCTGTACCAAAGTAGGTCATGCTTACACTCTTTCTTATTTCACTTTCTTTTTTCTTTTATGTATCTCACCATGCTCTTGTTCACATTGAAATGGCACCCAACCGCAGCAAAACTTTTGCCCTTCTTTAACCCTTAATGGACGGATTGATCCTGTAGATAAACAATATTAAGTGCCATCGATTTCGAGAATCAGACGGGAAATAGGTGCCAATACTTTTATAGCCCATAACTTCACCAATGGCAACTTTTACACTGGCTAATATCACAAGTCTGCCATCTCAGGAATTCAGTTCTGCTTCTGACTAGAAGGGAGAATGTACTGCATCTGTCTCACATGACATCTTTTTGTAAATTTGTTCATAAATATACCAAGGGGTTGCTGTTGGGTTTTGTTCTTGTCTTTTTCGATAGTATGCCAGTTGTAAATGTAATTTTGCAAAGAAATAACATATATAAGTTGGTCAAATTTACAATTGTCTTGTAATAGAGGACCCACAAGGGGTTGTAAATAGTCATTTTCAATTTCTCGTGGAAAGTAGAGAAAATTTTTTAGAATTTTTTTCTTTCACCATGTGCATTTGCATATCTTCCTCTTTTTGTTAATGTGTTTTTCGAAAATTTGCTGACCTCAGTTTTGCAGGCATGGGGTGCTGCATATCGATATATTACCCCAGCTCCTAAGGGTTAACATATCAAAAACCTTCACCTTCTTGTCGAGCTTCATGACCACCTTCTATCTTTAAGGTTTTTTGCCAGAAGGGTTAGAGAAGCAAGGCACTTTTTAGGAGCCATTTTTGGCATGATTCACACAGATATTTGACAATACATAAAAATCAGTTTCATGATTTATGTACATCAGTGGATGCTGACTCTACGCAGTGATGTTGTGTGCTCATGGCATCAAGCTAGGAGGTGCACGGTAACCACAATTCCATGCTCGTGAGATGGGACTCAGGTTTCAAACAATCAACACCAAGTGTACAGCCAATGAGCACCAAGGAAAATGAATACTGCTCCTGGATTGGCTGCTCTGCAGATGACTGCCAATAGTGTGTCGAGTATTATTTCATCTAGGTACTGCTCTAAAAGAGCGTCACTACTTCATAAGTTATTTATCTGCGGGAAGCTAGCTTGGGTAGAACACTTTTTAAGAAAACCAAATACTATATGTTATTGAAATTTTGCTGTGTTTACATTAACGTATTACAGAAATGTAATATTTGGAAGTTAGTAAATCTTTTTTCATCATAAAAAAAGTATTTACATAGTCATGAAAATATACTTAGTAAGTATATATGCATGAAAATACCGCAGACAGAAATATACATACCCTGCTATTCCCATTGTCTTACATATTTTAGATATGCTCTGCGTACTTATAGTACTATCCTCCAAAAACACTTTATGTATGTATATTTTAAAATTATCTGAAAACAAAATATTTCATAAAATGTACAGTATGAGCAGAATATCAATGCACAATTTATAGCCAATTGACCTAATACAGTTCAATGTTCTCTTGTTTGTGCATGTTTTGTGTGTACGGTATATACTACTACATAATAAGAATATTCTTTGAAATCGCCAACTAATATGTCCTCTAAACATTCCTCCTAAAGTTTCTGACAAAGAGTTTAAGCATCAGAGGCCCTTACAGTTAATGACAAGTGAGGAGAAAGTAGATGTGGTTGTTATGTCAAGAGAGGGCAAAAGTCACGGAGAAGTAGCAGCCCATTACGGCGTGACTGAAAGTACAGTCGCCTGCATTGAGAACGAGTATGAACTGGGGGAAAATACTCGGGGAGGTCTGTACAAACTGATCAAGAAAGTCAGGCAGATACAGGCAATGGTAAAGGCATGGGATAAGAAGGAAGGGCCACAAATTTTATCAGTACTGTTAATGATATCACAAAACCCTATCATAACACCTTCGTGAATATGTACAAGTACAGTGGTACCTTGACATACGAAAGGCTCAACTTACAAAAAATTCGAGTTACGAAAGCAAATACAAAGATTTTTTTGGCTCTACATACGAAAATAGTTCAGGATACGAAAGGTTGTTGCTGTAAAGTCCCGAAATTCGCCCGGACCACCGATAACAATTTTAAAACTCATGCCGCCAACTGAGTAGACTTGCCACCATCCTTTCGCTCTCCCATTGGTTCCTGATGCTAGTCACCGCCATAAGATCCTGCTCTCCTATTGGTCAGCATCTCTCCCATGACCCCATCATGCATCTACGTAGTAGCGTGCTTTTTCGGCCACTCGGCAGCAGCATCGTTATTGTAAGCACGCAGAATTCGTTCATTCTATACGATTTCGTTTATTAACGTAAATTCGTTAGTGATTTCGTTGTAGTACTACTTTATCGTGTTGTGTGAGAACTTTACTACTACATACGTATACTACATAACTTAATTACGTACAGTATATATGTAGTCATGGGTCCCAAGAAAGTTGAAGTTCACGGAAAGAAGAGGATGCTTTCTTTAGAGACAAAAATGGAGATTATCAAGAAGTATGAAGCTGGCATGCGATTGAGTGTGATCGCCAAGGAATATGGCCGAAATCCGTCGACAATAGGCACCATCCGTAAGCAGAAGGAAGCCATCAAAGCAGCTACACCTTCCAAGGGGGTGACTATTTTGTCTAGCAAGAGGAGCCATGTGCACGACGAGATGGAAAGGCTGCTTCTTGTCTGGATAAAAGACAAAGAAACCGAGACGGCAATCTGCCACAAGGCCAGCGCTATTTTCGGCAATTTGATTTCCCAGGCCAAAGACGACGGAGAAGGGACATTGACGCCAACCCCAGACTTCAAGGCTTCTCATGGGTGGCTCGAAAAATTCCGTAAACGGACTGGCATCCATTCAGTGGTGCGGCATGGGGAGGCGGCCAGCTCGGACACGAAAGCAGCCAAAGCCTTTATTAAGACGTTTGACGAGATGACGATCAATGAAGGCTATAGTTCTCAGCAAGTCTTCAACTGTGATGAGACTGGCCTTTTTTGGAAAAAAATGCCTCGTCGGACGTACATCACGCAGGAAGAGAAGAAGCTACCCGGGCATAAGCCTATGAAAGACAGCCTTGCGCTCGCACTTTGTTCCAATGCCAGTGGGGATTGCAAGGTGAAGCCCTTACTTGTCTATCATTCGGAGACTCCTCAAGCCTTCAAGGCCCACAAAGTGCTAAAGGAGAAGCTTCCAGTGATGTGGAGGGCTAATGGCTTCGAGGGATTCGACGTGGGCGAAGCTGGTGCTGCAGATTCAGGAACAGTTGACGATCCTGAAACTGTTTCACAACCAGATCTTGACGAGATTGTTGCACTCGGCAAGTCCATGGGGCTGGTCGTCGACAAGGACGACATCAATGACCTTCTCGAGGAGCACCAAGAGGAGCTTACGACGGATGACCTGAAGGAGTTGGAGGCCAAGCAACATAAAGGCCTGTCCACACGATCGGGCCTGATCGGCGGACTTCCCCTCTAACGGGCACACTTGACGGGCAAACCGTCAAATTGCCCGATGGGTCTTGTAGCAAAATCACCATGGTGGTGCCCGATGGCTTGAGCTTCGACCCTGGCAGACGTACGTGAACCATATACATTTCTTTTACTGAGCCATTCTTTGCACTATATTCTCTTCTTTTTCATCACACAAAGCAATTATCATGCTACACTATCTTCTCCTTTGCGGTAGGCACCATGTTTATCATACCGCACTGAACACACTACTGGCATCGTCGGGCACTCCCACCTCTCCATCGCCTCACCCGTGTGGACAACATTCACGCATAAGTCCGCCAGAATTTGCCCGTCAACACTGGAGCACGCCGATCAGGCCCGGTCGTGTGGACAGGCCTTAACATCGTTCAAGAAGAGTTCTCTAGCAGTGGCGAGGAGGAGGAGGACGACCCTATGACAATGGCAGAAATTAAGGATGCTCTAGCTGCTTTTCGTAAAGTGCAATCATTTGTAGAAAAGAGACACCCCGAAAAGGCTTACACAGGTCGTATGCTTGCACTGTTTGATGACGTTTGCCCGAGTCGTTTCAGGAACATTGTGAAAAGTAGGCAGAAGCAATCTTCCTTGGATAGTTATTTTTTAAAGAGGCCTTTAGTAGGAGTAAGCAAAAAGGAAGAACCAAGTGATACTACGAAAAAACAAAGTTAAAAGTGGTGAGGAAATTGACATTTTGTAAAAAAAAAAAAAAAAAAAAAATGTAAAGTATAAAAAAGTAAAAAAAAAATGTAAAAATAAAAAAGAAAGAAAATTTAATTTTAAGTTTTTTTTAAAGCTAAGTGTTACCGTTTTGTTAAAGTGTTTTGTAAAGTTTAGTTTATGTTTCCTGACATTTTTAATGTGTTTCGTTAAGTGTACATACTATGTCACAAATTTTCTGCCATTTGTCCTCCTCTGTCGCCACTTTCGGAGATAGCCTCACTCGAAAGGTAAGGTTCCACATTTTACTACATACATACATATGTACGTACAGTATTTCTTGTATACCATGTACACTAATACACTTTATTTACAGGTACGTACATATTAGTAGCACGTATTAAGTTAGGTATTGAATGGTCCAAATATTTGTAGTATTTCATTGTTTGTTGGTCAATTTAGCTTTATTATAAAATTTACAGGGGGCGTTTTTGTAGGGCTTGGAACA
Source organism: Macrobrachium nipponense (assembly GCF_015104395.2). NCBI lineage: Eukaryota > Metazoa > Arthropoda > Malacostraca > Decapoda > Palaemonidae > Macrobrachium > Macrobrachium nipponense. The sequence continues at coordinate 54,223,281 of NC_087210.1, read as the reverse complement.
GATTAGGCATTATACATGTAAAATACGGTTCAAGATACGAAAAGCTCGTGTTACAAAGGCCGCCTTGGAACAGATTAATTTCGTATGTCAAGGTACCACTGTACCTCATTATGATGCAGCCTCCTGAAACCCCTGACGAAGCGCATCCTGAGAAAGGTGAAGAGGCACCTCAGAAGAGATGTAACTTCAGTGATTAGCTGTGCAGTCTATCTTCATCGTCATTCATCCGACTGCATAAGTAACTTATCATCATCTATAATCAACATTCATCACCAGTGAGTACCCTTATGATTTAATACTATTATTTTTATATTTAATGTTATTATTATACAATAAGAAATATAAAAGTACAGGATATTTCTTTACGAAAAAATTCGCATCCGCTAGTATTTTTATTGATACATTCTACAGAAAAACCTGCGTATAGGCAAGTCTTCCGTGAATAATTTGTAGATAAGTTCCACAGCAAAATCCTTGAATAGGTGAGTGCTGAATCTGGAGAACGTGACTATTGGGGGTCGACTGTAAGTGTTTATTATATATTGGTCATGTCTGAAGCTCTCTTTTGATAACAAAGAAAGTGACCTATGTATTGTTTTCTGTGGTGTTGTTTGTTTGTCACCTTTTGTCGCCATGACTGGACATTCTAACAACCCTCAGAAAAAGGAGAGTAAAATTGGAAGAGAGGGGGTGTGAAGAGAAGTGTTAGTGGAAAATAAGTACGTACCTCAGGAAAAGAAGCAATACCAAAGTTGCAAGATAGGAGGGGTGTAAAGAGACATGTTAGCTGAAAATATGTAACTCAGGAAAAGAAGCAATGTCAAAGTACTGAGTACTGCTTCCTTCATCATACTGACACCATTAAGGCACACATGTGATACAATATCAAGTGCATCAACTCCTCCCCCATTCATTGCCCAAAACCATCATTTGTGGAATCTGACACCTAGCAAATTCTTCCATGTTATTTACCGAAAATGAAACAGACGAAAACATAGATAATGACATCAATTGTGGAGGTAGTGATAGTGACCTTCGACGAGTGAAGATGATTTTGAAGCAAGATTATTTCATTCAGATGGAGGGCACACTGAAGAATGTGAAGACAAGGATAGCAAAAATGAAATAGGTAATGTATATGTAATACAAGAAGGAAATACTCAGTCTCATATTTGGTCAGATGTCAATAACTTTATCCCTGACATTCATCCCTTTGATGGTAATTGTGCTGGTGTAACAAGGGAGTGGCAATGTGATGACACTGCAAGAGAAAGTGAAAATCTACTTGCACTTTTCAGTAAAGAATTAGTTTACCTTACTGTCTGTGAAACTAACAAGTATTACTGGTGGGTAATAGAAAATTTCTCTCTTTCACACAAAATTCAAATGGGTGGACACGGATGCCCATGAAGTTTGTTTACTTTGCATTATTACTACTGATGTCTCTAATGGAAAAACATGTCTTAAAAGAATACTGGAAATGAGACCCTTTGATTCCTACCCCCACTTTTCCCCAAATTCATGACCTGCGATACATTCATGCTGTTGACTCCTTTCAGGCACTTTGCTGACAAAGAAAATCCGAACTCTACTGGTTGAATTTTGAAAATACGACCATTCCTTAGTTTAGTTGTAGGAAACTTCAAAATGGTCTTTCATCCTTTCCAGAAAATTGTAATTAATGAGTCCCTTATACTTTTCAAGGGCTGTCTTGTTGTCAAACAGTATATCCAAAGCAAGCATCATAATTTTGGGGTTAAACTGTTTGTTTTATACGATTGCGAAACGCATAGCGCTTGATATTTATAGTACATACTGGCACAGATGTTGATATATCAAAAGAGGATCAAGGTATTGGTTTGGGCTTCTCCAGAGCAGTAGTCAAGAAAATGATGCCACCGTATATGGGTCACAGACATATATTGTACACAGACAATTGGTATAGTAGCCCTACATTGACAAAATTCCTTCACGATAATGCCACAAGTACATGAGGCACTGTGAGAGAAAGCAGGAATTATATGCCAAAACTGGATGTCCCTCTACCTCTTATGATAATCCTAGTGAGAGCAATACCCCCAATGAGGATGAAACTACAAGAACAAGCCATAAATCTAAAAAAAGGAGAAAACCAAAGGCAGCTAACAAGATATTGGCTGTAAAGTGGATAGACAGAAAGCCCATGACCCTATTATCAACTGTACATAAAGGTGACATGGTGCACACAACTAATGTCCACTACAGGACTTTAAAAAAAAATCTGCAAGCCAGATGTTGATTACAACGAAAATATGAAGTCCATGTATAAAAGTTTATACCAGTTAAATGGGACAGTGCAAGAGGAAATCCTTCAAGTGGTATCACAAAAACACTCTTCATCTTATTGACATCATTATGCTTAATTCATACAACATTTGTCTTGTGAAGAGATCAGGTACCTGATCGCTTGCATGGAACAGCTTATGTAAGCTATCATCTCCAACACACAACATTCAACAAGGCTCAAAACGATAAAAATCTACTAAACAAATGAAATGAACAAGGGTTACAACTATCTGTGATGAATGTGATGTGTCCTTGTGTCCAACTGACTGCTTTTTTGCATGGCGTACTCAAAAGAACCAGTATGTATTGAGAGAGAGAGAGAGAGAGAGAGAGAGAGAGAGAGAGAGAGAGAGAGAGAGAGAGAGAGAGAGAGAGAGAGAGAGAGAGAGAGTAGAGGAGAGTAGGAGTAGAGATGAGAGAGAAAGCAGAGAGAGAGAGAGAGAGAGAGAGAGAGAGAGCCTTTTTATGAAATATTTTATGTTATGTCTATATTCATTACCTATTTCCATGATAAGAATTTTCTATCTATTGTATATTCTTGCAATAGTTCGTGGTGGTTGTGGTTTTGGTTTTGTGTTATAACGATGCTTACAAAAATACCAAAAGCAGAAATACAAATAAAATAAAAACCTATTGTAATTAGTCTGACTGCTCTCAAATAACCCATAAGTCGTGAGTTTATATGTAAAGTTTTTCATGTTAATTATGTACTAGGTTTATTTATATGAAACTTCAGTAATCAGAAGTATGTATACTTGCAACTATGGGTGACTTTAGACATTTGCGCATCGTATGACAAAATAAATATACCTGAAAACCAGTAAAGTGCTGCCTTTCTAATTTTCTGTCACAATAAGATTCACTTGACGGTTTATAACAAAATACTAACAGAGAAAGAGGAAAAAATATTTTGATGATACAGTAGAACCTCAGGCCTCTGCGCTAATCCGTTCCAGAAAAAGCGTCAAGATGGGATTCAGTTGAAATCTGAATAAATTTTGTTCATATACGAAACAAACCTTCGGTCTTAACATTAACATAAATACTTAGCGCCAGCTGGAAACTGGTAAAGTTTAAAATAATTGTGTACGTAAAGGACTATGTATTGGCATCTGTGCTTGGTCACGATTCATGTGGAGTCACCCACATACCCCTCTGTAACTCGTGTGCAGGGTTCCCAGATTTGGCGGTTTCCCACCAAATTTGGCTGGTTTTTTTCTAATTTGGTGGGTAAAAATTCACTTTGGCTGGTTAGTGGTTTTTTGGCTGGTTTTCAGAAACTTGCTATTTGAGCTAAACACTGATCCCACTTTTGGGGAATTTGTCCCCAGATTGGGAATTTTTAAAGGTTTTCAGGAAAATCTGGGGAATTTGAATAGGTTTTCAGTGAAAACTTGGTAACATTTAAGCAAAATATGTAGATAGAATGAAAAAAAAAATCACACCCACCAGACGACCGCAACAAGTACAAAAGGTCGAGACCATTAAAGGGGATTAGCGCAGATACCATATTTTCTTAAACCCATTCAAACTATTGAGGAAAAAAGAGTAATAAGGTGGTAGATTTGGCATGTTTATTTATTTATTTATTTATTTTTTGTTGTTGAGCGGCCTGCCATTTCGTTGTGGATGGATGATTAATGGAAGTGACCACGGGTCACGGGATTAAGAGGATTGTCTGTCACCTCCCTTCATTTGTCAATACAAAAGCAAAAACAAAAATTATTTTTCATGTATCTTATATTAGTTTATATTATGTAACTAAAACTATGATGCTGCTATTCAAGCATATATATGATAAAAAAAATATGCATTTATAAAGGTAAATATAACGCACATATATTTGGCGGTTATTTGAGCTGGTTTGGATTTCCATTTGGCGGGATTTTGGCTGGTTTTATGGTAGACTTTAGCTGGTTGGCAGTGCTGTCATCTGGGAACCCTGCTCGTGTGACCCTGTTAGTTATTTTCTTACCGCCTTTAAGAGAGGATGTTCTTTGCTTCCGTCCTTTTAAAGCTGGTTTAGTTTGCCCCCTGTTGTTTTGAATCTGTTGCGTTTGGAATTTCCGGGCAATATTGTGAACATGGAGCCTTCTCTTGCTTCGAGATTTCCTGGATATCACAAGAAGCAAATAAACACCCAGATATTATCTTCCGATGCTTTTGACGTCAGGGTACTCATCATGTAGTAGGTCGTAGGTGCAGAAACTCTTCAGATACAGTTAATTCACTGCCTGTACTTTGGATTTTCACATATATCATATGGCTTGCCTGTGAATCCAAAGCTTGGATGTATCAGGATGTGCTTTGGGAAGTAATGTTTACTAATTGTGCTCCTTTCCATGGGGAGAAGTGTGCATCGCCATCTTGTTTTTGTTCCAGATACGTGAGCAGAGTTGATGGAGGTGTGTGATCGGCGTTAGGCCTATCAGGAGTACCAACCCAAGAAGGACAGTTGGTTTGCTATATGACGTCGAGCTGCCATCCAGGGTCCCACGCTATGGATGTCCCTTCTATCCTGATATGCACTGAATGGCAGTCGAATGCATCTACATCTGTAGAGAAGCAGATAGTGCAACACTGCAGCCTTTTGAGTTAGGTTGCTATGCCTACAAGAATAACAACAACAGCCTTGCACTTCTTGTCGATTGCTGGCTTCACATTCAAGATGCTCAGTGACGTCATAAACATGGCGCCCGCCATGAAGTCACATCACAGCTGCGGCCTACATGGAGACATGTTTCCATTTTCGCTTCTTCAAGGTACAAGAGTATTTTACAACTACGCTTTCGGATTTGGAGACATGCAGATTTTTTTTGAGAGAGAAATTGCAAGTGTTAGGAGATATAACAAACACACAGTGGAAAAGACACAAGTCTTTCCTCTGTCTCCTTCTGCTTAGGCGTCAACAAGCTTAAGTGACTTTGACGCCAGTGCGTTCTCCTGCCAATCCTTGAAGAATAGGGACTTCGTGCCTGATCCTCGAGCCAAGAGGAGAAGTTTCTTCTCCATCTTCGAGCCAGGACTGTCACATCCCTATTATAAGAAAGCACAAGAAGTAGTTGTAATTGTCAAACAAGTGACTGATGGAAGCTTGGTCTAGTGTGGCTGTGAAGAGTTGGAGAATGCTAGAATCAGGGACTTCATAACTGATCCTTGTGCCAAGAGAAGAATAATAATTTCTTCTTCATCTCTGAGCCAGGAATGTCACATCCTTGCAAAAAGTAGCAATGCCATAGCTTTTTGGGTCTCTTGGTCTTGGCAGCAAGAGTACCATCAACAGCCTCACGCTTTCAAGCATGATATCATCATAGTCAAAACCGCTATCAAAATGGTGGTAGTCATGACGTCACAGCCTACTGTTGCCAACCTCTCGTCTTCGGTGGCATCATTATAATTACACTTTCATTTTGGGAGCACACACTCATGGAGAAATGTGAACCTTCTCGTAGGATAAGCGGCAATGCCGGTGTGTGATCCAGTTAAATTTTGAATAAGAAAGTTTAAGCAGTAGTTTAGTTCAGTCAACTCTAGACAATTGCCGTTTAGGTTGTCAACAGTCCAGTGATAGCCTAAGTTGTTATAACCACATCGGCTGTAGAGCTATGACGGGCGTAAGAACCATGACACCCATGAGAGTTATCATGGCCATGAGGACTATGAAGACCATGAGAAATATAATGGTCGTAGGAATATGACGGTCGTAAGGAATATGACAGTTGTAAGGAATGTGACGGCCGGAAGGACCATGATAGTCGTAGGAGGCAACTGTGTAAACAGTGACGGGCGTAGGAATTGTTCATAAGAACTTGGGGACTGGTTAATCAGTGTTGCCAATTTAGATGAACTTCATACATACGCCAATGCCTTTACAACTGTTTCCATGAATTCTAGATGTCATAGTAATGCAATAATGATAAAATTACTCTTATATTTGTATATAGATTGCATATAGATACGCAAAATTCACTTATTTCCGCAGTTTTGTGTAAGTTTATCCTAAGTTTGGAAGGTAAACACAAACCAATTGGCAATTGCTGGTTTAATCATGAGAACGTGAACAGCGTAGTTTTACAATGCACGCAATCTGGACGGTTGTAAGGTTCACATAGTAGTTACTGAGATGTGTCACCCTCTCATTTACATGCTAAGAGAAGTGAAGGTGCACCAGCCACATTCACCTGCTGTCTACCAACCTGGGCACCCATCACAACCAGTCTATGGATTCCTCTTAGTAATCGAATACAGTCTGCATGGTTGGAATTAACAGACTTTAGGTTGACCCAAAAAAAACTTCAAACCTTTACAGGTAAGAATTCCCTTGTTTTATATACTTTTTGGTATAATCTGGTTTGTTCCTATAAGAATATTGACCAAATGCTTCGAATCTTAGACAAGTAGTTACAGTTAGTTGATAGCTTGGTTCCTTTGCAGTAAAGTACTGTAAAACCATTCTTAACGAAAGCTCATGAAACACGTTTCAGTTTCTGATCGCACAAGGTGGTTTTTGTTTTGTTGGGAGTATAATTGGTGGTGATAGGTATCCCATAAACTAAGATTCAGGACTACTCATTGAGTGAGTTTCAAGTGGAGTATAGGCCATGAAGAAAACTTCGAGTTGAAAGGAGGAGGTGGAACTACTTTCTTCGCCACTTTAGGTAGATAAGCCTAAGTAGTGCACTCATAACCTAAGATGCTATAGCCCAGCTAATTGAGTCATACCTTTTAGCTTAACAAGTGGTTAAATTTGTAGCCTACCCCAGCTAGTCTGAATCTACCGATACTATCTTAATTTAATCTGAGTAGTTCTTAGCTTAGACTGTCCGAACTAACTGGTTTGGGCATACATGTACCAACTTAGCCTAGCTAATGGTTGCGGTCTTGCCTTTCGAACTTGCATTTACTATCTTAGCTTAGTCTGAGTGGTACAGTTCTTAGTTAGCTTAGACTATCTCCTGGGTTAGCTGGTTCCAGCATACACATCATACATGTCAACTTAGCCTAACAATGGGTTGATGACTGTATCGAACCATTTTTCATGTTCTACATAAAGAATGCTACCCAAAGTTCATTGGATGTTTAATGGAAAGGTTCTGTTAGAACCTTGTACTTCTTCGACATGTTTGACGAAGACTTTTCATTGAGAGGTCGAGTGAGGAAAGAAGTGCCAGAAGGGCCTTATATAACAGAAACAAGAGTCTAATGACGGAGGGAAGGCAAGAACCCATGACATTTAGAAGAATAAACTCATATTGAGCAATTTTAAGAAGGTGTCTGTTTGTTCATTGAAATTTGAGAGTTGGTTCATTGTTATGACAAACCACTTTCAATTTCCTGTACATTAAGGAGGTTACCCAGAGGTCCTTGGACATAATTTTCTTGGGTCCTTTGGTGGCTGCTCAACAAATTGTGTAACTCATCCAGCACCCTCCTTCTTTACTTCAGGCAGTAAGAAGAGAGTACCATCATAAGCTGGAATGGACAAGATACAGGTGAGTGAAGTAGCCATACTGTTAGGGTTATTAGTATCAGTGTAAGATACCTATCAGTAGCAAGACATTCCTCTCTTTAGCAAGGGGGAGAGGAATGATAACAAACCTACATTTTAGCAAGGGGGAGAGGAATGATAACAAACCTACATAAGTGGATAAATTGGTTTGTTAAAAGAACAGATAGTCTTATCTTCCATATATATATATATATATATATATATATATATATATATATATATATATATATAGATATTATATATATATACATATATATATATTTATTGTATGGATCATTGGGTCAGATTCTGGTTTTTTGTTCTAGCTCTGATGCAAAATTTACTAGAAATTTTGTGTTGAAATCACAATTTTTGAAAGTAAATTGTATTTTTCCTAACTATACAAACCTAGGTCCTTTACAATACGAATTAATTAAGGCGAAGCCTGGATGCGGCCACTGAATTTTCAAACAATGCGGTACAGTAGTTAACTACCATCCGGTTGTTGGTTATGCCAAGACCGGGGTTGAGCGTTCAATTTGCTTTCAGCCCAGGTAACAGATTGAGGGGTGGCTTGAGGTGGCGAGTATGTGTAAAGGACCTAGGTTTGTATAGTTAGGAAAAATACAATTTACTTTTTAAAATTGTGATTTGTTCCTACAAGGTATACAAACCGTTGGTCCTTTACAAAAGAAAAACTCACTGATTGGTGGGAGGAATCTGAGAGAGCTCCTGTGAACTGACTGGTGTTCAGCCTACCTGGGCTCTTCTCCCAGTCTTTAGAGCAAGGGAGAATGACATGCCACTGACCTCTGATCGGAGTTATAGAACTGCAGGATCAGAGGCAGTCTTCTGAAGGGAAAGAGTAGGATGAAAGGGATGAAGAAGAGCCAGTCACTCTGTATTCATACTCAATCATACCGTACGAGACCAGATGTTAACCTGTTCTGTTAGAGGAGCTGGGTAAATTACACAACTTGTTGAGAAGCCACCACTAGTCCCAAAGAAAAGTGTTCAAGGACCTGTGGGTAATATCGAAGGTAATGCTAAGTGAAGGTAGTCTGGCATGCCCAGACCCCAGCCTTCAAGACCTGTTGAACTGACAGGTTCTTTTGGAACACGAGGGACGGGGCAATGCCCCTAACCTTGTGAGCTCGGACTAAGGGTACCGGTGTTGTCGCCTGCAGCAGAGTATGTCTTCCTGATCGTTTCATGAAGCCAGAAAGAGACAATGTTCTTGGACACCTCTTTCTTGGAACCTCCAGTGCTAATGAAGAGTTGTCGACACTCAGGCAGAAAATGTCAAGTCCTCTTCAGGTAGCGCCATAGTGCTCTAACTGGACAGAGTAGCATCTCATGTGGGTCATCACCAACAAAGTCACTGAGGGAGGGGATGGAGAAAGACTCGAATCTAGCATCAGGGACTGAAGGATTATGAGTCTTCGTTATGAATTCCAGGACAAATTCTAGCGTAACCGATCCCCAGCCTCTTGTGTGTTTAACGTCGAAGGATAGTCCATGGAGTTCGCTTACTCTCTTCACCGATGCCAGGGCCAGCAGAAAGACGGGCTTGAGGGTTAGATCCCTGTCTGATGACTCTTGAAGTGGCTTACATAGGGCACGAGTTAGGCTCTGCCGTACGAGAGTCACATATCACGCAGGAGGCCTGAGATCCTTGGAAAAGCAAGCCCTCTCGAAGCTCCTCATGAGGAGAGAAATCTCAAAGGAAGAAAAGATATCTTTCCCTTCAGCTTGAGGACTAAGGCTAAGGCTGCCCTATAGCCCTTTACCGCTGAAACGGAGAGGAGCTTCTCTTGGCAAAGGTAGACTAGGAAGTCTGCAACCTGCTGAATAGTGGCTCTGACCGGAGAGATACCCCGTCTGCGACACCAACCACAAAAGACGGCCCACTTTTCCTGGTAAACTGCTGCAGAGGATTTCCCGAGGTATCCAGCCATCTCTGTTGCTGCTCGACGCGAAAAGCCTCTAGCTTGTAAGAGACGGTGGATAACCTCCAAGCATGAAGACACAGGGACTCTACTGCTTGATGGTACTGTACTACATGCTGTTGAGATAGCAGGTTCTGTCACAGGGGAAATCTCTCTCAGTGCCTCGGAGAGAAGAGCCAGGAGGTCAGGATTCACAGATAATTCTGCGTGATCCGCACCCTGTTGAGCACAGCTCGAATCAGGCAGAATGGGAGAAAGGCGTAAGCTTCCAGGTTGTCCCATGGGTGTTGAAACACATCCTCTGCTGCTGCCCACAGGTCCGGCACAACTGAGCAGAAAATTTCCACCTTCCTGTTGTACTGGGTGGCGAACAAGTCTATGACTGGACGCCCCCCGTAGGCTGAAGAGCCTTTCTGCTACGTCCAGGTGCAGGGACCACTCGGTTCCTACCACCTGATTCTGGGAGCTGAGCTTGTCGGCCACTACATTCCTCTTGCCTTGGATATACCTGGCTGACAGCTCCACTGAATGAGTCACTGCCCATTTGTGCACCTGCACTGTCAACCTGTGGAGCTCGAGGGAGACAAGTCCCTCTTGCTTGTTGATATATGCCACTACCGTGGTGTTGTCACTCATCAACACAACGGAGTGTCCCATCACTCATTCCTGGCACTCCTGTAGAGCTAGGAAGGCTGCCTTGAGCTCAAGAATGTTGATGTGAAAGTGCTTGTCGTGATTGTTCCACACTCCTGCAGTCAGCAACTCTTCCAGGTGTTTGCCCCACCCCTCATTTGATGCATCCGAGAACAGGAGGATGTCCGTAGGGGGAGTGGTCAGATCCATTCCTACCGTGAGGTTCCTTTCATCCAGCCACCAATCCAGGTCCTCCCTTACCTTCTGCCAGAGAGGAACAAGGAGAGACTGAGGACCTCGTGACTGGGACCAAAAGTTCCCGAGTCTCCATTGAAGAGACCACAGGTGAAGACGTCAGTGAGGGACTAGCTTCTCCGAGCAGGTTGTTCCTGTCAAGCCACACTACCTCTTTGAACTTGCTGATACAAGAGTCCGTTGGGAAGACTCTTGCTGCAAGCGTATCTATAAGCTTGTCCAGGTACGAGATCAGTCTTCTTCAGGTTTACCAGGATCCCTAGATTCTGACAAAACTCGAGAAGTCGATCCCTGTCCTGTAGCAACTGTGAGCGGGAGCTTGCCAGGTCCAGTCGATCGTCGAGATACCTCATGAGACGTATCCTGTTTGAACGTGCCCAAGCTAAGACCAGGTTGAACACCTTCGTGATCACCTGGGGGGCAGTCGACAGTCCGAAGCATAGTGCCTTGAAATTGTAGATTGTTTCCCCGAGGACAAAGCAGAGGTACTTGCGGGATGACTGGTGGATGGGTATTTGAAAATATGCATCCTTTAGGTCTACCGTAAGCATGAAGTTGTTCTCCCTGATGGATGCCAACACCAATCGTGCCGTTTCCATCTTGAACCGATTCTGGCAAACGAACCGGTTCAGGGGAGAAAGGTCTACAATTGGTCTCCAACCCCCTGAAGCCTTCTCTATGAGAAAGACTCGGTTGTAAAATCCCTGAGACCCCTCTTGATATGACTCTGATAGCACTCTTGTTTAAGCATTGGTTGCAATTCTTGCAGCAATGCCTAGTGTTTCGCAGATCCCACCATGTAGAATAGTAGCCGGACTGGGCGGTTGGTGAGGTGTGGTGGGGACTCGAAGGGGAGCAGATAACCCTCCTGAAGGACATCTACTACCCAGGTTTCTGCTCCATATCGCTGCCAAGTTGCCCAATGGCTCGATAGGCACTCCCCAACCAATGGCAGCAGCTGGGGGGAATGCTGGTCCTAGCATTTCCCCTTGTTCTTCTTCTTCCCTTTCCTTCTTAGTCCTGACTGGAAATCGGTCTGAAAGCAGGGATAAGACTCGTCTTTGGAAGAGGAAGAGGAAGGCTGGGTCGTTCCTCTGGCTCCCTTCGAAGCAGAAGACTTCGGGGCCGAGGAAGTGCTAGTCTGACTCGAAGGTCTGGCCACAGTTGAACGCGAAGGCGCAGATGCTTTCACTACTGCTTGGTGAAAAGGCCGGTCCTTATCCTCGTCCCACCGCTTGTCTTCCCCTGGGGTGATGGCCCAGAGGAAGTGGCAACCTTGGATACATCGAGGCTGCTTCCCCGAGATTGTTGTGCTGATGAATCAGCGCGACAATGTCTGCAAAAATCCTCTGTATCGCGGGGGTGTCCGAGTCCCTTGGTAAAGACACAAGTCCTTCCAGGGATCGGTTTTCCCGATCTACTTCTCTGTATGGAGGAAACAAGCCAGACCCCTTTGATACATACTCTACGACTTTAGCGTACGATCGATGGGGTCCTAAGACTCCAGGAACGTAGGCCGCTATTGCTGAATCCCGTGGAGAGCACTCTGTGGGGTTCCTACTATTCTCCTTGCCCCTCCCGGTGCATCCTGAGGAGGTAGACGGAATAGGAGAGATGGATCGGACTCCTTCACTCCTAGCAGTGCTGGTGCCAGGTGGGGTGAGCCACGCACTTGTACCACCCCGCGGTGGTGACAAGTGCGTGTGTCTACGAGAATGCTATCATATTGACGATGCGGACTCCCGAGGAGAATGCTATCATACTGACGATGCAGACTCCCGAGGAGAATGCTATCATACTGAACTGACGATGCGGACTAGCAAGGAGAATGCGACTGGTCTCGCCCTGCTGTAGTAGTACTGGTAGCAGCGCTGGTGGGAGTCGCGGCCCCCTGCCTGGCGAGAACGCACATCCTCCTCATGACACGCCCCAGTGTTCTTCATGGCCAAAGCCCTTGGTGAAGAGGGCTGAACAAGGGACCTCCTCTTCATCTCTCCAATTGCTCTTTCCATAGGGAGAGGTGCAACGTTCTTGGCTCCTGACGAAGAATAAACTTGGTCTTCGCAGGTGGGTCTGACGGGGAGCTGATCCCACGTTCTTGTCAGTGGATGTGCTACCTCCCTTGCAAGGTTGCACATTCGAGGAAACTCACGAATGAGATCCCGACACAAAGTTTCATTCACCAGCAGCTCCTGAGGCCCTCGCCTCTGAAGGCGAAGCCTCAGTTCCCACTCCCGAAGGAGAGGGCCAACTGCCTTCCTCCCAAAGGAGGAATGCACACCCTTCGAAGTTTCGACACGAGACTTCTTAAGGGGCGGAGAAGCGACCTTCCCTTTCTTAGGTTGAGAAACCTTCGAAGGGGGAGAGGAGACCTTCCCCTTCTTAGGTTAAGAAACCTTCAAAGGGGGGAGAGGAGGAGGCAGTTGAAGACGAGGACAACACCTTCCTTGATCTGTTCCTCTTCGACTTCCTCTCCAACAGCTTCTGTAGGATTGAAGTGAGAGCCATCCAGGGAGCATCAGAGTGAGAAGGCTCAGATACAGGGGCAGTAGCAGAGTCAAAGGCAGGTCTGGGAACGGGTGCAGGAACGGGAACGGTGGCTGGTCCGAAGAGGGGTGCAGGAACGGGAACGGTGGCTGGTCCAGGAATGGGTGCAGGAACGGGAACTACAGCAGATCCAATAGTCACAGGAGGGACAGCGCAGCGATCTGCAGTGTGCTCTGATGTGGCAAGGCCAACCCTCGGCATGGCTGGCATCGCTGTCACTTCTGGCAACATCAGGGGAGGCAGGAACCCGGGGGCAGCATCAGAAAGGCAAAGGAAGGCAGCTGATGGCCGCCACCCATGGAAGCAGACACACTTATCAGCTAGTGCGACCAAACCAAGTGCAGGGGGAGAAAAGTAGCCGGGCTGGGAGGTGGTGTAAGTGGTAGGGGTAGCTACTGGGTGAGTAGCAGCGCTGCTGGGAGTACGGTTTAGGTGAGCCAGCAGCGCTGTCACTGACGGGAACCCACGAAGCCCAGGGAAGCCAATGCCTGATCTAACCCCAGCATCTCATCTGCAGAATGAAAAGTTGGGTTAGGAGGAGGGGTCCATCCTTTGATCCGAAGGAGGACCTTTGGGCCAAGGATAGATCCCAGAAGACGCAATGCTCAGTCCACCGCCAAAGCTCCACCCCCATCTCATCAGAAAGGTAAAAGGAGAGAGAAGCCTCCCCCGGAGGGATAGCAGCAAATGTAGGATGACTGCTAGGGGACAAGAATGAGGAAGAAAAGTCAATTACAGGAGTGGAAGGGGGCGAAACACTCCCCACCAAGGATTTTGGTCTCCTGACATACTTCCTCCTCCCATCAAACTTCTCCCACTGGGCAGCGGACCATGAGCAACACTCAGTACAAGTTACGTTGCCATCACAATCAATGCCTCGGCAAGCACACAATGTATGTGGATCTACTTCCACAGAGGCTCTAATTTGATTACATTTCTTGCTGTGTACTCCCAAGCAATGCCTGTAGGAAGTAGACGGCAACAAGGGCTGGAGATCTAGGGTTTGTTGAGGGTTCATGATAATGACTCAAACAAAACCACACAAAAAACATACACAAAAAAAGAAAAGAAAAATCACACCAGGAAAGAAGCAGAGAAAATCCAGCAAGTCAGTTGGGCAGAGAGCTAAGCGAAGTGAGCTCACTCGATGGCGGCCGAAAGCAAATTGAATGTTCAACCCCGGTCTTGGCATAACCAACGACCAGATGGTAGTTACTACCGTACCGCCTTGTTTGAAAATTCAGTGGCCACATCCAGGCTTCGTCTTAAGTAATTCCTATAATAAAGGACCGACGGTTTGTATACCATGTAGGAACAAATACGATTATGTTGAGCTCTAATATGGTCGACGACCTGGGTTCTACTGTACATGCATGAATTAATTAGAAAGGCATTGGTAATGTTATACATTAGATTCTGAAGAGGAGCATTTTTGTCAAGATAGCCACAACACTGGACTGTTGTAAAATGATATCGACACATTTTTCAGGTTAAAAATATTCATAATACAACATACACGTGATTCAAACTTACTCTCCAGAGAACAGTTTTAATATTTTCTCTTTATTTAAACTACTGAATGCAAGTGGTCCCTCAATGTTTAAATATGTTATCAATGGTTCCAGGTCTTTTGGAAATTTTTTTGACAAAACAAACTCTGTGACACCAATTTCAAAAGCATACCGTTCCACATGTGCATTCAAAGCTGGAATAACCATAATCATCTGTCCTAACCTCAGTAACTCAGCATACTTCTGATGATATGCTGGACAGCTTTGCAGCATGGATAGAATTTTAAGCGGAGAATCATTTTTATTTTCATAAAATACATCCTGTAACTGTTTCAACTGTTGGAAGCCCTTGCCATTTCCAAGGCTAGGCATGAATAATGAAAAAACAGATTCAAATTCTACGACCGTAATGTTTCTCATCTCTTTTGACAAGATGTCAATGTATGGAAATTTTGTCAATGTCTGTGACTGTTTCGTTGAAATCGCTTGGCAAATAAACGTATCTATTACAGTTATAACTAAATTCTCTTTCTCATCATGTATTCCTTTGACCCCTTTCTTTTCAACTATTTTGGAAGTAATTATGTTTCGAAGTTTTTGAAGATCTTCAAGACAATCTGGAGAGTCAACATCTTCAACAATTTCATTCAACTTTGGAAGAAAAAAAAGTATTTCAATCAATGAACTGTCCTTCCTTAAGCTTAATCTTCGGAAGTCTAATCCTTGAAAACTGTAACTGCTGGAAAACTGGTGTATTAGTTCATCAAGATAAATATAATTAATGAATATTTTATACAAAAGACATTCCACTTTCAAAGCCTTGTATACTTCCGAAATACCAAAGTTTTCCAATACTTGGAGTTGTTTCATTCTGGGTGGAAATTTTGTTAAGTGACAAAGTTTAAAAACAGCTTCCAGATGCAGAAATATATCCTGCAAGCATTCTGTTTTACTCAACCACATGAGGAGGGCATCCACTGAACATAAACGGTTTGCAACATTGACTGCAAGAGTTGCTTTTCTTATGAATTCCTTGGGTGGCTCTATTACATCTGAGAAGGAAACCATACGTGACATATCAAGGCCTCTATACTGCAAGTAAGCCAAAATGGGCAATTTCTCTTCAGTTTTTTGTATAAAACTACTGAAATAATGTTCAACTACTTCATTTTGTGGGGTTAACCACCTCAGTATCATGAAGTTCATTTTACCAAATGCAATTACAGAAAAATATGGACTTGCAAATAAAGACTCCAGATTTTCTTCTTCTATTATCACAGCAAGGTTCTGCACAACAAGAGGGAATAATGATGTATTTTGAGGTATTTGATCACTGGAAAAAACAGATACCCAGTGGAAAAAATCCTCTATACTTTTAATCTTGAATATTTCATTTTTTATAAGGCAGTAAAATTCTTCACAAAGTTTTAATGTCAATGCTTGTTCTTCCTTTGCTATAATATGAAATTTTTTTTTAGTGTGTACCCTCAGTTTTGCAGCAACGCTGAATTTATCACTTACACTATGGAACTGAAGTACTTCATGATATTTTGGGAAATTAAAACCCCACTGGCAAAGTTCACATATAAGCTTGTTTGATTTCTTATATTGTACCCAAGGAAAAACAGTTTTCCAGCTTGAAAGACACTCCTGGATGTCTGGGATAACATCAATACTAACTTCTGTGCTGTCCCCATTCCCCTTTGGAGGATGAAGCAAAGAGGATGGAGATTTGTCATGGGATGAAACCAACTTAGATTTTTGCATAAATGTTGTACTACTATCATTTTCTAGATTCAGTTGCAATAAGGGTAAATTTGATTTAGAACTACTACTTTGATCATCTAAATGTACCTCATCTGCCAATGATTTGACATCTGATATGACCAGTCCAATATTTATATCATCATCACTGTCTAACACTACAGTTCCTTTGTCAGTCATTATACAAAATGCCCTAAAAAGGTAACGATGTTTCACTGAGCAAATCTTGGTTATACATTTACAGTATCTTCATTTGGGAAGACAATGCTGGTTGTTATGTCTCTCAACTCCTGGAAAGAGTATAGATATATTGGTAAATAAGATGTAAATTTTAAAATTGGATATGCAACCACACTCAGAACAATATGATGTACTCCAAATTTAGGTTTTAGAATTAAATCCTTGTCTGCAACCCTCATTCAACAAAAAGGCCTACTACCTACTTTTGGATTAGACCTTGCTGCCTTATAATCTGATTTTGCTTCACCTTACACGCCCTTCTTTTAAAGACTCGTCCCACTGTCCTTCACAAGGAAAACTCGATTCTCTGAAAAAAATTAATGGTTTTCAAATGTTATTGATTCTTTAATGCAAATTTATTATAAAAGCTCATTATGCAAACAATCCATGCAAATTCATGATTAAAATGTGCAACGCAGTATTTCTAAGGAAAGCCCTTAATTGCCATTTTTCAATATGTTTTCCTACTAATCAGAGATGTTTACCAAAAAAACATGGTTAAAAAAGAAGAGACTTGTTTTTGAAATCACAACTTTTTCAAGCAATTTGTATTTTTCTTAAGCATAAAAACCAGAGCGTTGTATGAAGGAATTGGTTATTGAAATTTGCTAATTTGTTGATTGATGCCAGATTTAATATTTTTTTTCTCTTTTATCTGCAAAACTGTCATTCATAGGAAAGATGTTCATAGAAGAAAAAATATGCCGATATCAAAATACTTCGTGTGATGTGACTTTTAACTTCATACCTCAAATTATATAGGAGACATTGCATTTGAAATTTGTTGTATCCCAAATTCATCACAAAAAAACAAGGAAAATGTAGTATTATGTAACTACAAAACGGTCAGTTATTTGTAAAAAAAATGCGTACAAGAAAAAGAAAGGCAGAATATCAAAATACATAATGTGATGTGACCTTTAATTTCATTCCTCAAATTATACATGAGATATTGCAATTAAAATTTGTTGTAATTGCAAAAAACAAGGAAAGTAGCATTCTTTATGTAACAAATAAACAGTCCTTCCTAGTTAAGAAGTTCATAGAGAAAAAAGATGAAGAATACCCAAATGCATCACGTGATGTGACCTTTAACTTCATACCTCAAATTACATAGGAAATATTGCAATTAACATTTTTTGTTCAGCGCAAAAAAAAAGATTAATTAAAAAAGAAAAAGGTAGTGTTATTTATTTAACTGCAAAACGGTCATTCTTAGGAATGAAGTTCAGAGAAGAAAAAAAGATGAAGAATACTAAAATTCACCATATAATTAACTTTTAACTTGTCTCAAATTCTATAGGAGATATTGCAGTTGAAATTCAAGTCTCAATTTCATCATAAAATAATAGGAAAAATATACTACCATATGAGGTAAGTATTAACTTTATAACGCTAATAATATTGGAGATATTGCAATTCATTTATTGAGTATGTCAATTATTCAGCCACCACAAGACTAACACATTACCTTGTGGTAGTATTTTACAGTTGCAACCTGTAGCATATTAAACAGGGATCATTCACACATCAAGTGAGAAGGTGTAGGCAACTCTTCTCTGCGTACCTTGGCAGAAGTACAAACAGGAAGTCTCACACAGCCTTTATATTTCAGAGATAAACAGAGATACTGGTTCATGAGTGACTCAGAGAATTTTACATTGCCCTACATGCATCTCATGTCCCACCCTCAAGTAAACAAATTCCATCTCTGACCACCAAGGAAGGAAGGGACTCACTTGAATTCTGTTGAACCTTTAGTGAGAAGGCTTAAGAGACCTCTTCTATTCCTTTTCCTCACAGAAGAAAGAAGAGACCAAAGAGGAAGAGCTTGATGACAATGCTGCATCAGTAACCCCTCATGGGAGCAGATGGGGGAAAAGAGAGAGAGAGAGAGAGTGTTCATGGCAATCAGCAAAACATCTTTTGCCCTTCCTCTGCTGTTGCTGAACCACTATACTGTAAGGTGACCAACTATCACACTCCTAACACCAAAATTAGTTACCTACACTGGAAGGATGCAAAAAAGGTCAAGACCTGCCTTTGCCATTATACCTTTTATTCTTTACTTATCTTGCTCAAAGCCATGTTAAACAAAAATACACATACAAACAAATACTACCATACATACCAAAAAAGTGTTAAGAAGTTTCAACTTAATGGTCAGTCAGTGCAAAACTCAACCAAGGCTAAGAAAAAGTGCTTAACAATGGCAGGTGAATAGAGCATTCCCTCCACTCACACACCAATTCCAGTTAAGTTAATCATTATAAAGTTTTACAAAGGAACACTTCCACAAAAATGTACACAAAAAAATTTTTATCTTTGCAACACTAAAAAATATTTTCCTATGTGACTACAAACATTCATATTTTATATGGATAACCTCCAGTGAAAGGGCTCTGATCACTGAAACTTGGCAGTATAACAAATGTTTTAAGTATGTAATTTGTATTTGCATCTATGTTAACACAAAAATGACAAATTTTCTAAGACAATTTCTATTGCTCATAGCTACAAACCCAAGGTCTTAACAATAGGATAATTTCTAGCGCCTAGCTGGATCCGGTAAAAAAGTAGATGAAAGCAAGGAATCTTGTGGTATCTGGCAACGCATGCGTAGATCGGGTTAAGAGTGGTCAAACGCCAAACATCTACGCCAGTCTTTCCCAACTCAGGATGACTTAACAAAAAGAGGGGCAGCTAGAGGCGGGCAGTATAACGTTAAGACCTCGGGTTTGTAGCTATGAAAAATACAAATTGTCTTAGAAAATTTGTCATTTGTTCATACGCGAACAAACCCTCGGTCTTAACAATAGGATAGACTCATACTTGGAGGGAGGTATAAGACATCCTAGACCGGCTGGTGGCCTACCCGCCAGTCCAGCTCTCAAAAGAAATAGTTCTTAGAGAGGGACTGAAGCCCGTTGAGAAGTTAGATACACTAAAATCTAACCACTCAGAACCTGAGATACATACAATGATATATGGGATAACCATTGTATAGAGAACAAAAGAAAAACTGACTACCCATAAAACAAACCAGGGCACTAGGGTTTGTAGTACTCCTGACTCCTCCTTGCCCAGGAGCGGAGCCTATGCTACTAAATAGTGGGCAAGATATTGAATACTGCACGACCACACTACCAGTATGGCTACCTCACTCACCTGTATCAGACCAGTCCAGCAAATGACGTGTCAATTCCTTAAACCGGCTGAAGGAAGAAGGAAAGGTACAAGAGAAAGAAGGAGAGCAGCCAACTCACTCATTCTCTCATCCACACAATCATCTTAGGTAAGATACAAAGGTCCCCCATTAAGGGCAACTATGAGTTACACAACCTGTTGGGCAGACCACCACAGGACCCAGGGAAAATGTGTCCATAGATCTGTGGGCAACATCCTTAAGACAGAAAGAGGTGAACGTGGACTGGCATAACCAAGTACCAGCGCTCAGCACACTATGTACAGCCAAGTTCTTTTTGAAAGCCAGAGAGGGACCAATACCTCTAACGTCATGTGCTCTAGCCTGCACAGACGTGGCGATGGAATCATCAAGAGTCAAGTATGCCCGTCTGATGACTTCCCGTATCCAAAAAGAGATAGTATTCTTAGACACCTCTTTCTTCGTACGGCCTGTACTGACAAAAAGCCTGCGGCAGCCTGGTCTAAGGTGCCGAGTCCTTTTAAGATAGTAACGCAGAGCCCAGACAGGGCACAACAAAAGCTCTTTAGCATCACCACCCACAAAGTCAGTCAGAGAGGGAATGGCGAACGAAGCAAACCTGTCATATGCACCGAGGGATTTTGGGTCTTGGCCACGAACTCCGGAACAAATTCGAAGGACACTGACTTCCAACCCCTGGTGTGCTTCACCTCATAACTCAGACCGTGGAGCTCTTCTACCCTTTTGGAAGATGCCAAAGCCAAAAAGAAAACTGTCTTAAGCGTCAGGTTCCTATCAGATGAGCGGCGCATGGGCTCATATGGGCTCTTAGTCAAGCTCTTAAGCACCAAGGAAACATCCCACGTTGGGGGCTTGAGCTCCCTAGGAAAAGACGACTGCTCAAACCCCTTAACTAGCAGGGAAAGTTCCCAGGAAGAGGAGACGTCGAAACCCTTCAGGCGTAACACCAAACTCAGAGCTGCCCTGTAGCCTCTAATAGCAGACACAGACAAACGTTTCTCGTC
Organism: Macrobrachium nipponense; assembly: GCF_015104395.2. NCBI lineage: Eukaryota > Metazoa > Arthropoda > Malacostraca > Decapoda > Palaemonidae > Macrobrachium > Macrobrachium nipponense. The sequence goes on along the minus strand of NC_087210.1, from coordinate 54,202,378 downwards.
TCTGAGGAAGGTTAAAAAGTCTGCTATTCGCTGAATAGAGGTCGCGAGTGGAGAAAAACCCCGTTTACAACACCAATCACAGTAGATCGCCCATTTGCCTTGGTAAACTGCGGAGGTTGACTTCCTAAGACTGCTCGACATGTGCCCAGCTGACTTCTGAGAAAAGCCTCTCTCTCGGAGGAGATAGTTGATAGCCTCCAACCGTGAAGAGAGAGGGATTCTACTGACTGGTGGAACCTTTCTGCATGGGGCTGACACAGGAGATGCTGCCAAGGTGGAATCTCCCTCGGAATCTCCCACAACAACAATAGCAGATCTGGAAACCATTCCGCCTGAGGCCACAGAGGGGCCACCAGAGTCATTCTGAGACCCTGTAAACCCAACAGCCTGTTCAGAACCTGACGGATCAAACAAAACGGAGGGAAGGCATACACCTCCAGGTTGTCCCAGGGATGTTGGAATGCATCTTCTGCCAATGCCAAGGGATCTGGGACCACTGAACAGAACACTTCCAGCTTTCTGTTGTAACGTGTCGTGAAAAGGTCCAGCATGTGTCTCCCCCAAATCTGGAAAAGCCTGTCCGCCACCACTTGATGAAAGGACCACTCTGTGCTTAAGATCTGATCCCGGCGACTGAGTTTGTCTGCGACCACATTCCGTTTCCCTGGGATATACCTGGCTGAAAGCTCTACCGAATTGCTGATTGCCCACTGGTGAAGCTCGACGGTCAATGCATGAAGCTGCTGAGAAACTAGGCCTCCCTATTTATTCACGTAGGCTACCACCGTGGTGTTGTCCGACATGAGAATGACAGAGTGACCCTCTACCATCTCCCGAAACTCCTTCAGACCCAGGAAAGCCGCCTTCAACCCCAAGACATTGATATGCTGCTGCTTGTCCTCTAAACCCCAAACGCCTGAAGCGATGAGGCCGCCTAAGTGTGCGCCCCAACCTGTGAGGGAGGCGTCCGAGAACAGAAGGAAGTCCGGAGGGAGAGAGCGCAGAGGGACGCCCTTCAATAGATTCTGGTCGTCCAGCCACCAACAAAGGTCTTCTCTCACTTTCAAAGACAGTGGGACCATAAACAGGGGAGAGTCCCCCGCCAGAGACCAGAATTCCCCCAGTCTCCATTGCAGAGACAGAAGATGAAGACACCCATGAGGGACCAGCTTCTCCAGGGAAGGTAGTACTCCCAGAAGAACCTGCCACTGATGAGCTGACTGATGCGACTTTGAGAGGAAGTTGTGCTCCACAGCCCGCAACTTCTCCAATCTCTGATCCGACGGGAGAACTCTCGCCACTGTCGTATCGATGACCATGCCCAGGTAGAGAATCCTTTGAGTGGGTACGAGGTTCGACTTTTCCTGGTTGACTAAAATGCCCAGGTCCAGACAGAACCGAAGAAGACGATCCCTGCCTTGCAGCAGCTTTTCCCTGGAAACTGCCAAGACCAACCAATCGTCGAGGTACCTCAGCAAACGGATCCCCTCAGCATGGGCCCAACTTAACACGAGAGAGAAGACCCTTGTGAACACTTGAGGGGCTGTGGTCAACCCAAAGCACTGGACTTTGAACTCGAAGATCTTGCCCGCCAGAGAGAAGCGAAGAAACTTCCTGGACATGGGATGAACAGGGATTTGGAAGTATGCGTCCTTCAAGTCTATCGATAGCATGAAGACGCTTTCCCTCACGGCTGCCAACACTGAGCGCGGGTCTCCATCTTGAACCGTGTCTTTCTGATGAAGCGATCCAAGGTGGATAAGTCGATCACAGGCCTCCATCCTCTGGATGCCTTGGGCACCAAGAAGATGCGACTGTAAAACCCGGGGACGGACGCACTATTTCCGCTATCGCATCCTTGTCCAGCATCTTCTGCACCTCCTCCTGAAGAGCCAAGAACTTTAGAGATTCTGGAGGATATGTCTTCCTAAGCTGCAGCTTGTCCGACAGAGGAGGAGAGAAGTCGAATGGCAACAGGTATCCCACCTGAAGGACATCTACCACCCACTTCTCCACCCGGTAACACTGCCACTTGGCCCAATGGCCAGCCAGGCACCTCTGCTCCTAGGGCCTCTTCTTGGTTTAAAGGAACAAGAGCGAAAGGGGCGTTGATCCTGAGACTTGGGCTGTGACGAACGGGAAGGCCCTGCCAAACTCGAGGTCCTCGATGGCCTACCAGGGGAGGATCTCCTCGATTGCTGCTGGACCGGGGGAGGAGGGGCCAAACGTCTCCGAGGGCGGGGCTCTGATTTAGACACAGCCTGGTGTACCAGATGGTCCTTGGTGTCAGCCCGACGTCGGTCTATCGCATTGTCGAGTTCGGTCCGTGGAAACAAAAATTGCGATTCTAACAGGTCACCGTTCCTCAAGGCCAGCAAAGACTCAGTGTCGAGCGACCTCTCCATCCTAGACAAAGCCATGTCCCTCCTAACCAGAAGAAGATTAGCCCATAAATTGGCACTGAGGTGAGCCAAATAAGAAAATGCCTTGCCCCCGGATTGCAAAAGACTGGCAAGAAAGGCGGCACTCACTAACCCATCAGGGGACCTGTCAGAAACTATCTTGGTAATCACCACAGATCAGAGGTCCAGCCAAGAAACCGTCTGCAACATGGAGGCCGCCGTAGATTCCAAGGCTAAGGCGTCTTGCGGAGATAAGGACGTAGCATAGTACTTCCTATGTCTTGTGAGAGGTGGGGGTAGGAGTTTGGTAGAGCCCCTAGAGCGAAGTGAACCGTCCCGGTCAGAAACAGAGGCGTTAAACTTCTGCAAGACCAACTGAACGTGCCCTGACAACGGCAGCTGGAGAGATGATTTGGGGCCCTGAGCAGCTCCCACCAAGGTTTCCAAGCAAGGAGTGTAGGACGACCGATCCTGAGTCCTGCTTTCTAAATTGTTGAACCCACAAATGAGATCAACAACCTCCGAAAAGGAAGACAGAAACTCCTGTGTGTCCCCTTCTTCCTGCTCTGGCACCGGCGACTGACGACAAAAAGGATGTTAGCCTCCTCTAACGCGTTTTCTTCACCAAAATTCACAGAAGGGTTAGTAGGCAAACAGTCTGAAATCTCTACTAGCCTATCTGGGCTAGGTCCAAGAGTCAGCCTCCAAGACGGACCCACTGAAACATTAGGCACATCACTTACCTCAACAGGGACTCCAGATGGCCATGAACAGACACGGACGTGGCGGCCATACGTACGTGAGATGGGGGGGAAACTCGAGCACTCGAGATTGACGGAGAATCCCTTATAGTGGAAGACTTGGAAGCAAGCAAACACTCCGGCTGCACCACCTCCGTGCTCGCTACCTTCGACCTCTTGACAGGCGCCTTCAGGTCTTTACGGCGACGAATAGGCCTGGGAGAAGAAGGGGCACTACCATTACGTGCACAGACGGGGGAGGTTGCCACACGCTCGCAATGTGCAAGGACGGGGTGGGGTGGTTGCACGTACGAGGTTCGATGGCGAAGCAACCCCTGCAGAACACACATCACTAACACTGCCCAAAACCACAGCACTCTCGGGAACACGTCCGTGCTGTTCCTCCCTCGGCGGCAAAGGAAGGGCAAGGTCCTTAGCCTTCCAATGCCTAACACGCCCACGAGGCGTAGAGGGGGGAAGAGGGAGACAGCACCAGCTTCTTATGCGCACTCTTCTCGGAAGGCGGGGACGAAGCAACGCGTTTCCTACCAGTCCTCCCAACCGATAAGGCAGCCAACTTCACATCTAAAACAGAGTCCAGCCTCTGAAGCACCGCCTGGCATATGAGCTCGGACTGATACGCCAGAGAAGGCTCCAAAGACAAGGAAGGGAGATGTTTCGAACTGGGCGGAAGAGATTATGTCATGTCTAAGGGAGGCGACTGGAAGATACGTCATTGATGAGAGTGACGTCACAAGCGGCGGTGACGTCACGACCTCCCCTCTGAGCAAGGGGGAAAGAGACGCCACTGGCGGAGGAATACACAAAGATGGGCCCTGTGACGACAACAACGGGGCCGACGCCACAGCATCACTCCGAGACAAGGCGGCGGCAGACACCAGTGGAGCAATACAAGATGGCCGACTGCTCCCTCCCGTGGAGACGAGGCCCGGAGGGGGGGGAGATGCCTGGCTGGACTGGGGAGGGGGTGCGAGCCTCCTCAAAATGCGCTAGCAACCCCCCAAGGATGGGGTACCCCCTAGCCCAAGCGTCTTCCAAATTGCCGCCATTTTGGACGCCTCCGACTCTGGAAGAGAAGAGAATGATGAAAAAACCTCACCCTTCTCGGGAATTGAAAAAACTCCCGATGAAGAGGGGGCTACATTACAAATAATACCTTGGCGACCTCCCGATACTTCCATCGACGAATCAATGGAAGAAAAAGAAGGAGAAGCAGGGGCAACGCTACTATGGGGGTTGACTACTGCGGAAGACGAAACATCGGGAATAGGAGTAAAGCCCTCCCAAGAAGGAAGAGTGGAGACTCTCCAACGTTCCCTCTTACCATAAAACTTCCTCCACTGCTCCAAAGGCCATGCCCGGCATTCCTTACAAGGATTCGTAATCGTACCAAAACTGGAACGGCACATACTGCAAGTGATGTGAGGGTCCGTCACCGACGAAGCCAAGAAACGAGAACACGGAAATCCAGGAATTCCAGGGCACCAACGCAGATGTCAAGAAGGAGCAGAAGAAGCCATAATATTAGGTAAAAACACACACAAACACACTTAAGAAACAAAACGGGCAAAAAACCGGGAAAAGGCCAAGAGAGGAAAAACCCAACTCTCGTCCCAAGGCGGTAAAGAAAGACTGGAGTAGATGTTTGGCGTTTGACCACTCTTCACCCGATCTACGCATGCGTTGCCAGATACCACAAGATTCCTTGCTTTCATCTACTTTTTTACCGGATCCAGCTAGGCGCTAGAAATTATCCTACTGTTAAGACCGAGGGTTTGTTCGCGTATGAACAATCAAAATTTTCATTAATTAATTATTTGGATAATTACCCACTACTCTTAAAGCTAGCTTACATCTTTGCACCTGTTTTCCACTAGATGGCGTTGGAATTTTTACATTCTTGTCAGAATTCTTAATGACCACTCGCTAAGATGTGTGGAGGCTGTGTGGGTTTCTACATTAACAGTAGGTAAGTATCCAAATACATAATTTTATTATGAAAGTTTTAATTATTTGGAGTGAATCTTACCTACTGTTAAAGTTAGCTGACTACCACATTGAATGAGCATGGTGGGTTAGTGAACCCTGAGAAACAATGTTCAGCTAAGCAAACTAAAAGGTTTTTATTGAGGAAAAAAAAAAGCTTCTCAACATTCCTGCTTGTTGTGGGATCCTTACTTGCCTGTACGTACTGTCAGCAGACGTTGGAACCACAACAGGGTGTAAGACCCTCTTAGCAAGACTTGTCAGAGGATCCTTACAAGGATAAAAGGGCTGTAAGAACTGTAACTCATAGAATAACAACAACAACTGTGCCCTTAACTGACAGTCCAAAACTAAAGGTAACTAACACCTTCATATATGTGTACTTTCATGCTCCCAATGTGTATCTTTATACTCCCAAAATTTAATAGTGGAATTTCAGGAGGAAGCGTCCCTGCCACAATGATAGGACTAAGGTCTTTACACCTCATGATAAATTTGAACATTTCACAATCCTGTTTTATGGGGCGTGTCTAGTTTGCTTGCTTATATGATATTTTTACATTGCATAGAACTAGTAGTTATTCAGCAATGGGACCAACGACTTTACATGACTTCTGAACTATGTTGAGAGTGAACTTTTATCACCAGAAATATACATCTCTGACCCCTCAATGGAATGCCTGAGAAAGGAATTTGCAGCCACGGAGGTGATGGGCAAAGATCAAACTACCATGCCACTGAGGGGTGCACTTGTCTAGCGCCATAAAATTGGAGATATATGGCACCATAACAGGCCGAGTTTTGGTTATCTGCACCATAAAGTGCTGATAACAGAGTTATGGTGCCATAATATAACTAACACTCACAGCATTAACTGGTTATCGGCACCATTAACCAAAACTTGACACCACAAATCACTGAGTTTCGGTTTATGGCAGTTTTCGCTTATCAGGACCCTGCCAAGAACGAAACCCCAACCAATAACTGGGACTGCCTGTACTTCTATTGCCCATATATACACTAATGGCACCTTTTAGACAGGCTCAGAACAATGATTAGGGAGCTCATAAGTTAGTTGTGATCTTGACTTCAAGGGAGCAAGCACATACTCCCTATCTCTCTCACAAGATGTCTTATTATATATTTACTCATAATAAAAGGCCATAAAAACACCAAAATATAGAGAGAGAAATACTATATTTCAGAGACTGCTGTCTCCCTCTTCAGGTAGATGAATGAGGAAAGTTACAGAAAAGGTGATATTTATACCAAGAGGTCCATCCACAGGTAAGCCAATTTAGGTCACACCCACTGATAATCTTCCTTTAATCTGCTTAAGTGTTGGTTGAATGAAAACCTTGTCGATGATATCCAAATCCCATGCTCCCTTTGAGATATTCATTACCTGCTTCTCTTTAATCAAGGCCGATTCCATCATTTGACTCTTGTACCAGCATTTGCTGCTATAAATTATACGTGACAAATTCCAGTTTATTCTATGGTTATGTTCATTGATATGGTTGAAAATAGCCAAGTTCTGTTGTCCATACCTAACTGACCATTTGTGCTGTATTAATCTCTGGGGAAGTGATTTTCCTGTAAATCCAATGTAAGATTGGTCACAGTCCAGGCATGGGATTTCATAAACGCCTGTGTCCCTGGGGATGCCATTTGTTGGACGTTAATCAGGGATTTGGCTAAGGTGTTTGGGTAAGTAAATGCAAAAGGGTTAGATTTTCCAAGGGTCTGGGTCACTGTCTTAATCCTGTCCAGGTGTGGAATTTTTATTTATTGTTGGGTGTGTCTCTGGTCTTGTCTCGAAGGGGTCGGAAGAAAATTGCGTTTGCTTTGTGAATTACTTTCTCTATTGTATGGTCAGGATACCTTAAAGACGAAAGCTGCTTATGAATTAGTTCGAATTCTTTTTCCAGGAAATCTGGGGAACAAATTCATAAGGCTCTTAATAATAGGTTGCTGGGTACGCCTATCTTGATAGGAATGTCATGATAGCTGAAGTAGTGAATGTATGAAAGTGAGAACGTTGGTTTTCTGTGTATGGTAAATTTGTATTCTGTCGTGTCTCTGATTATTAAAACATCAAGAAAAGGAATTTTGTTGTATGTTTCCCATTCAACTTCAAATTTGTATTCTGTCATGTCTCTGATTATTGAACATCAAGGAAAGGAATTTTGTTGTCTTTATTAGATGGAATTGTTATAACAGAACATTTTTACCAGTCATTTACTCATAAATATACCTAGGGGTTGCTGCTAGTTTTAGTTCTTCTTTTACAATAGCATGTCAGTTGTAATTGTAATTTTGCAAAGAAATATTTTAAAAGACATGTTAAATTTGTTACAACAGATATTTTATAATTCAGCAATTATGCAGGTGCATAGACCAGTTTTGCCTCGAAGTTTGGAAAGCCTTAGGAGAGGAAGAGGTAGACATCTTGTATGATCTGATGGTAAAAATATTCGAACAGGAAAAGATACCAGAAGAATGGTGGGAAAGCATATTGATACCTATATTTAAAGGTAAAGGTGATGTCCAGGAATGCAGTAATTATAGAGGTATAAAACTAATGTCTCACACGTTGAAGATTTTGGAAAGAATAATAGATAGCAGGCTGAGAGAGGAAGTTAGAATATGGAAGGAACAGTTAGGATTTATGAAGGGAAGCAGCACAACAGATGGAATATTTTGCATAAGGCAGCTAACGGAGAAATTCAGAGAAAAACAACGAGACCTGCATATGGTATTCATAGACCTTGAAAAGGCCTATGACAGAGTGCCAAGGCAAGAAATATGAAGATGTTTGAGGGAGAAGATGGTGCCGGAAAAGTATGTCAGAATTATTCAGATGTACAGGAATGTGTATACTAGAGTGAGGAGTAGTGTTGGAGAGATGGATGGATTTGAGATAGGAGTTGGATTACACCAGGGGTCAGCACTTAGCCCATTCATCTTCAACATCGTGATGGATGTAATGACCAGGGATGTTAGAGAAGCAGTGCCATGGTGCATATTATACGCGGATGACATAGTGTTGTGTTCAGAGGGGAGGGGAGGAGTTGGAGGGGAGGTTGGAGAGGTGGAGAGCAGCACTTGAGGAGAGAGGAATGAGAATAAGCAGATCAAAAACCGAATATATGTGTTCCAGTATTACTGAGGACGGTGGAAGTAGCATAAGATTGGGTGGGGAAGAAATAAAGAAAGTATAGAAGTTCAAGTACTTAGGGTCCGTATTAGAGGATAGTGGAAGCATGGACCAAGAGGTGAGACACCGAATTCAGGCAGGATGGAATAACTGGAGGTCTGCATCAGGGGTCCTCTGTGACAAGAAGGTCCCTCTGAAATTGAAAGGAAAGTTCCATAGGATGGTGGTCAGACCAGCAATGTTATATGGAACCGAAACAGCAAGTATGAGGAAAACAAGTATTAGGAAAACAGAGGAGAAGAAGAAGGATGTAGCAGAAATGAGAATGTTGAGATGGATGTCGGGAGTAACAAGGGAAGATAGGATTAGAAATGAGTATATAAGAGGATCGATAAAGGTAGCTGAAATATCGAAGAAAATACAGGAAGGAAGGCTTCGATGGTATGGACACCTGTTACGAAGGGAGGAACTTCATGTTGGAAGACAAACGATGGAAATGGAAGTGCAGGGTAGAAGGAAGAAGGGAAGACCAAGAAAGAGATGGCGTGATTGTGTAGGGGAAGATATGGAATTGAAAGGTATAAATGAGAACGAGGCACAGGACAGAAATCGATGGAGACGACTCATTCGCAATGGCGACCCCATATAAAATAGACCAGTTTTGCCTCCCTGTGAAAATGATCGCAGACTCTTGGATGAGGAGGGCAGAAAAATGACTGAGTTGGGGAATTTACATTTGACATTTCATTTTTCAGGTAGGATGTTGAATCATCTTTCATGCACGGAGAATGGTTTCTGTGTGACCGGAAGTTACAGGGCATGTGACCAACCCGTGAATGTGCCGTTACAAGCCAATTGCTTGAAGGACAGATGATGAGTGACGTCATGGAATCTTCCCACTAACAAACTCGTTGTGTGTCAGTGACATCATACTAAAGGGGTGTGTCTTATCGGAGAGTTCTTATGTTTGTCTATAGCCTTTACCTTCTTGAGGGATTTCTGTAGAATTTTTGTTCACTGCTTCTTAAGACTGGTTCCCTTGTGTTTTGTTTGTTTGTTTGTACTATGGTGCTTTTACATTGCATGGAACCAAAGTTTATTTAGCAACGGGGTTCCCTTGTGGATAGTACGTTGACTGTGCAAAATGACCATAGAGGTAAGGGTTGTTCAGTATTCTTACTAATACCTTTTCTTTCCAGTATTTTGAACTATTTATGATATTCTCTGTGTGACATACAGCTGCAATGAACCTTTTACTTTATTATACATTAACCTTATATTTTGATATTCCATCTACAATGATTCGTTTATGAGAATTACTGATATTTCATTTGTGATGTATTTTTAAATAGGGACCATATTTTCCTTTTTGACAAGCACTCTGTTACTGTATTGTCTGTTGATTTTGATAAGCCCCATGATTAAGTCTATATACTGAAGTAACTTTGTGAAGAGACTATTTTTACTAAGTGACAATATTTTTTTCTTCCTGGTTACAGTTGAAATGAATAATACCTATATTCAAATGAGGATATATACTTTCTTTTTGAGAAAAGAGATGGAGAGAGAGAGAGAGAGAGAGAGGAGAGAAGGAGAGAGAGAGAGAGAGAGAGAGAGAGATTGGTTCAGTACTACATATTTCCACGTATTGCTGCAGGCCAATCAGTTTTCTGTATATGAGGTTTGCCCGAATTTCATTGTGGTTTGCCTTTGATTTGATTAATTCAATTTTCCCTGATAGATGGCATCTTATTTGTTTTTCTGTACTTCTTTTTTGTAGTTGGGAGTTTGAATCATCTGCTTAAATTAATTCAGAGTTGTCTTTGTGCATGTATAAGATTTCTAGCTTCAGACTCAGGTTACCTGGATTACAGTGGTGACAGCTAATTAAACCTAATTACAGCACTGGTGGTCAGACAACTAATAATGTATATACAATTGGTTGCTTCTAAAGTAGACAGGTTTTAGGCAGACTGTAGGTTAATCATTGTGTGTTTAGTTGTAGGAGAAACAATGACCTGTTAGTATTCCTGGGGGAGGGATGTTTTTTTTATGAGATCAGCAATTCGGCTTCGTGTTCATGATCGTCCAGACAGACACCCAGTCTCAGTATAATGTGATCAGTGATTGGGATGTGTCGAGAGTGTGTATTATTATTTGCTTGTTTATATTCATTGTTATGCATGATTTTTTAATTTTGTTCAACTTTCGGGAACGTTTAGAGGAAAGTTAAAAAGCAAAGTGCGATTACTCGGTTTTAGGCGGAAGATTGTCCGTTCTAACGGATTGTGGACGGTGTAATGCCCCAACCAGTGCAGAATTTTATTTTATTGAGAATGTTAATAGTTTTCTGAATGTTAAGGGAATTACAGATAACAGAGAGGTGTTTAGATAAGCCAAGTCTCTAGACTTAAGAATGGAGACTTGAGTCTTTGTTGTCGTTGTCATCATTTTGCCAGTTTTAGGACTCGAGATCTTCACGAATTTCTTAGGATAACCTAATCCAGGTTATTTTTGTTCACCTTCAAGGATATATAATCCTAATTTATAGGCTACACACATCTACTACACTCAAGTTAACTTATTCTCGCTGAATCGATGTAGATTGTAGGCTACTGCCAGTAAGCTATTGCAGACATCATTATCTGAAAGGATTATTTATAGTAATTATGGACAATTTCTTTAAATAAAACTTCTAAACTGAATGATAAATTCTTCAAAATAATTTGCACTTTTACAAATAATCATAAATCGTGAGAAGTGCCGAAATGTGCTCGTGAAAAAAGCCAGTTTATGACTTTTCACATAATTAAATCATTGTTCCACAGTTTAAACTAAAAACTTTTAACTGGAACTTAAACATCACAATTCTTTAATTTAGACTGTATTATTCCTAACTACATAAGCTTGAGATCGTTTACAATAGGAATATGCTTATGGCAAAGCTGGAGCACTGCTGTTAAAACTCTTGAACAGTGGTTAGGTAGTAACTACCGTTGGCCGGATGTAAACATTCCACTTTGCCTTTCAGCCCAGGTTTCAGATTGAGGGGTGGCATGAGGTGAACCTAATGTGTAAAAGCCCTCAGGTTTGTATACTTAGGAAAAATATAATTTACCTTAAAAAATAGTGATTTGTTCCTACACAATACTATACAAACCCTTGGTTCTTTACAACAGGAAGACTCACTTATTGGAGGGAGAAATCTGACTGAGTTTCTAGAACTGACTGGAGTTCAGCTCACCTGGGCTATTTCACTTGGTCGAAAGAGTGAGGTGGAGTGCCCTGCCTGTGACAAACTGATCAGAGTATAAGAACTGCGAGATCAAGAGTCAGACTTCAGGGCCTTTTCAAAATGAGTGAGAAATCGTAACTCATACAAAATAGGCTGGTAAGAATATTCAGAGTTGGAGGCAGTAAGGCAAAGCACTAAGAAGGTTTTGCCTTATTGCCCGAGTCTCCTTCCTTCCCTTGCTAGAGGAAGGAGCAGGATTCCTTCTATGATTATAACAAGAAAAATAGAAATGAAGCTCAATGTGTAGGCTTACTGCATCAAGTACTAGACCAGCAAGTGAAGGTTCGAGTCCTATTTTCAACCCAAAGGAAGACAATGAGGGAGAAGGAGGAGAGGAAAGTCACTCTTGCATCCTTCGTACCTCTAGAACCATACACCTTAAGCGAGATGCAATTTGTCCTCTTGAGGGAGCCAGGTAAGAAAACAGTTTGTTGGACATCCACCAGAGGTCCGAGAAAAAACTGGGTTCCAAGGGCTTGTGGGCAAAAATAGTGGGGCAGCATACCAAACCTTTTGTGCATTTTGTGATGCACCAAATTTGGCACAAATTTACACCATATTGGATTTCAAATCAGCCACCACTTGAAATCTACGTTTGCTATTATCTTTGGACATAATGAAGCTATTGACTTGATTCTGGTATCGAAATGTATGTTTTTGGGGGCAAGGAACCTAATGGTACTAATTGCCACTTAGTATTGTCAAGTATTGGCCGCCATATTGACTTTCAAAATGGCCACTTAAAAATTACATTTGCAATTATCTCTGGGTCTAATGCAGCTATTGACTTGAATTCTGGTGTCTAAATGAATGTTTACGTGGTGGTGTTGGTGGTGGTAGTTGTGGTGGTGGTTATAGTGGTATAGTAGTGTAATATTGTTGATAGTAGTGGTGACAACAGAAACGTTAACATTGTCAATTTCATTGCAGGTTCGGGAGACAGTTCCACCATATCCAAGAGCTTCAGACAAGCTGCTACTGCTGGTAAGCTAACTTCACCATCAACATCACCACAACTGACTGGAAGTTATGGCTCATATGTCAAGAGGAGAAGACGGAGAAACTGACCAAACCTGACCAATCAAAGAGAAAAGACATTGGGAGCGGGTATAGTCCACTCACAGAGAACTTGTTCAAATTTAGTGAACTTGGAGAGCTTCCACAATCATTTCACCTGGAAAGACTCGATGATGGTCATGGCATTGAAGCTATGATGGTTGCATACGGTGCAAAAATATCATCAGACATGCAGGCTCCAGTACAACACCAAACTGCAGAGAACACAAAAGAGAGCACTCAAGAAAGGTGAGAGCAGTGAGGAACAAGCTGCATGCAAATGCATCAGGTTACATTCACACTCACCGAGTACAGAGAAGAAGGTCCCAGAAACTTGTTTCTTCTGTGAACAACTTGCTGGGGCTGACAGTCTTCGCACATCTGCAACATTCCAACTGGACAGACGGGTGCGTGTCTGTGCAAACCTTCTTGGTGATACAGAACTCCTGGGCCATCTCAGTGGTGGGAACATGATAGCGATGGAAGCCCAGTATCACCCATGTTGCCTGATAGGACTTTACAATTGCACAAGAAAGGCCCAGTCAACAGGATCACAGGACACACACCAAGAGCAAGAAATGTCGTCAGTTGTCTTCGCTGAACTCGTCCTCTACATTGAAGAAACGAGACGAGGAGGAGACGGCATCAGTATTCAGATTGGCTGACCTTGTCCAGCTCTATCAGTCCAGAATGGAACTGCTAGGAGTCCAGGTGGACATGAGAGTCCACTCCACACAACTGAAACAGAGACTGCTGGCTCAGTTTCCTGACATGTGGGCATACACCAAGGGGGAGACATCCTGATGGCATTTGAACAAGATGTCGGTGCTCCTTTTGCCAAAGTCTGCGAGCTGAACAGTGATAGTGATGCAGTCCATTTTGCCCATGCTGCACAGATTGTTCGCCATCACATGTTTGGAGAAGCCAAGCCCTTCACAGGATTCCCTGTAGGATGTCAAGAAGAATCTGTGCCACCATTGCTGCTTGCCCTAGTCAGTATGATCCTAGAGGGACTCAACATCAAGGAACAGATGGCAGGCACTAACCCTGCAGCAATTTCCGCAGCCCAGATACTTAAGTTCAACAGCATCAAACACAAGCTAACACGTGGCACCAAATCATCCACCAGTGTCAGACACAGTGTTGCACAGAAGACCCCACTTCCAATATACATAAGGATGATGCTGCATACTCATACGCACAAGAAGGAATTGGTCAACAGTGTCACACCTTGGCCTGAGCATCTCCTATGATAGAGTGCTCCAGCTCTCAGCACAGATGGGTAACAGTGTCCTGCCAACAGTTTCACAGAGAATGAATGGTCTGCCCTCCGAAAATGAGTGGCAAAGTCTTAACAACTGCCGCTGTGGACAACATAAATCATAACCCCAGTGCAACAACATTAAAGGAATCCTTCCATGGTACTGTATCTCCCTGATACAACATCCTTCTTACACTGGTGAAGGAGTAGATCAGAGCATCGTCATTGTTGGAGGATCCGGGGATGCACGGTCAGAGACAGTCTCCCCCTTGCCGCACTACTACACTGATGTACAGACTGTCACTAGCAGCATCAAGAAGTCACCAGTCTCAGCTGCTACAGTGGCATCATTGACCAGAAGAGACTTCAGACAGCACTGTGATGAAGAATACCAATGGCTAGGCAATGCAAAGCGAGTCCTGAAAAACAACACTGATACAGTGGACAATGACAACACATCTTGGTCTGCATTTCATGCCAGCCGGCAGCCACCAGATGCTCGAGTCATTGGCCGAACATCGCTGCTTCCACTCTTCCTAGAGAGTGACCTTACAGTGGCCATGATCTGGCACTCAATGGACGCCGTGAAGAATGCTGTGGAACACCTGAATCCTGGACAGACACAGTGGTCACCTTTGATAAGCCACTGTTTGCTTTGGCCAAGCAGATACAGTGGAAGTGGCCAGAGAGCTATGGTGAAGACCAGATAGTGGTGATGTTTGGTGGTTTCCACATAGAGATGGCGGCACTGAAAACACTGGGGGACTGGCTGCAGGGGAGTGGTTGGGTGCAAACACTTGTGGAAGCCAAGATTGTGACAACAGGTACTGCAGATTCATTCCTGTGAGCATCCCCATGTCTTGCGCACAAAAAGAGCACATCAAGTGACTGCAGCAGCACTGTACATCCTGCAACATCATGCCTACAACCACTACTGTCTGGGGGAAAAACCAGTGATATAAAGGAACTTCCTCTGTTTGAAGACTGGTGTTGCCAGAGAGGAGCATTCATGATATACCTCAATGCTCTGCCAGAGCCGGTCACCTGGTTCCACGCACTGGATCACACCCACTATGCTAGGTGGATACCAGTGCACCTGAAGGACATGGCTGAACTCATCATCAAACACCCAGATGTAGCCAGGAAATTCAGGGAAGGCCATTTCACCGTTCAGAAAACACATGGTGTTCTCTTCAATGCCAATTGACCAGGCACATGAACAGAATAATGCCTGCATCAAAGGAGACAGTGGAGCAGTTGGACTCACTGACAACCCTAGTGCCCTACGTTGCTGGATGGTTGCGGGACCAGAAGTTGCCAGGGTGATCGAAGAATTCCCGGATTGGAACCAACACTGGAGATGGCAAACAGCAGACACACGTCATCATGATCAGACGCCAAATGTACGGGCCTCATTTGTGAAAGATGTTCGCTCTCTCGTCGGTGTCATAGAGGAGATGGGCAACCCATTCAAGGAGGAGAGTCAGGATGTACTCAGACTGGACACAAAGGAGATTACAGGTCCTGCTGCCGTGAAGACTGTGATGAATGTCAAGAGGATTGGCCAAGAGCAGTTTGAGGCTTTCACCAGAGAGTATCTGTTGGACAGAACAAAGGCAGTGGACGACCCCATTCATTGTAACAAGCTGAAGGTGTTCAGCACTTCCACTCCAAGAAGCCAGAGCAAAGATCACCAACAGCTCACCTCCATCAAGAATGACTGTGAACTCTTTCACGCCTGTACATTGGCTGCCAGACGAGGGATGGAGACCTTGAGGAGTTCTTTCGTCACGAGAATCAGGCATGTCCTCCCGCACTCTGATGGTGGAAATCTCTGCACTGGTAATAAGAATGATCTCTTCACATGCTTAGAAGAAGTCTCCGATGCAGAGACAGAGACTCCTGTAACGACCTGTATTGTGCTTGATGGAGCAGCCATCGTCCAGATGCTGAAGCCGGCTGCATCAAAGACCTTTGAAGAGTATGCACAACACATCTTCATCCCATATATGTCCATGAAGCTGCAAACAGTGTCATGCCTGGATCTGGTCTGGGATACTTACCTTGCTGATTCACTGAAAGGTAGTACACATGCAAAGCGGGGACGAGGTGTGCGGAGATGTGTAGTGGCTGCCACAGCCATACCAGGAAACTGGCTGGACTTCCTACGAGTGGACAGCAACAAGACCGAGCTGTTCTGGTTCCTCTCAGCAGCTTTAATGGAATGGTCTGACCAGGACAAGCAACTCGTCATTACTGATGGAGAGGCAGTGCTCAGCAAGCCAGTACTGCCAGATCTGACCTCACTCACCCCATGTAACCATGAAGAAGCTGACACTCGGTTGTTGCTGCATGCATCTCACGCAGCCCAGCATGGATACCATGCAATACTCATCCAGACTGTTGACATCGATGTTGTGGTGCTGGCAATCTCCCTAGCACAAGAGTTGAAATCAGAAGTCAAACTGTGGCTGGCTTTCAGAACAGGCCAGAGTTTCCGATACCTAGCAGCACACAAAATAGCAGCTGGGTTGGGACGAGAGAAGGCTCGTGCACTGCCAATGGTCCACGCTCTAACTGGATGCGACACTGTGTCTAGTTTTGCTATATGTGGCAAGAAAACTGCGTGGGAAACCTGGAAGGTACTGCCAGAACTCACTGAGGCGCTGCTGCTGCTGTCCTCTGCACCACGCGATATACCAGACGATGCATCATCGAGAGGTTTGTGATCCTGTTGTATGACTGAACCAGCAAATGCACAGACATTGACAAGGCCAGGAGGAAACTCTTCGCAAGGAAGAACAATGTGCAGCTCATCCCTCCAACGAAGGCAGCTCTGGAGAAACATGTCAAGAGGGCAGTGTATCAAGGTGGACATGTGTGGGGCCAGATACTGCTGCCAGCACCAGAGCTCCCTCCACCAACCAACTGGGGTTGGTCAAGGACTAGAGAAGGACAATACACACCTCACTGGACCAGGCTACCTGAAGCAGCTCACAGCTGCATTGAGCTGGTTTCTTGCAAGTGCAAGAAAGGGTGTGTGAGGAACTGCAAGTGTAAAAAGGCTGCCCTTCAGTGCACAGCCCTCTGTAATTGTGAAGGGCACTGCACATGACGGTGATTTCACAACATACATGTACTTGTGCCAATGCTGAACTCGTTAATGTGACATTATGTACACGTATCTTCAGTACTGGTATATACCTAGCCTCAGATAGCAGACCATTGTAGAATGTCAGTGTAATCCTAGCCTCATACTAGACCATGTAGCATGTCAGTATTCAATAAAATCATTCTTCCCAAAGTATTGTGTTGAATCCAATATTTGCCTAGATAATTTCCAAATACAATTATATAACAGACTGTGATAGACAATACCAAGTGGCAATTGGTACCATTGAATTCCTTACCCCCCAAAACATATATTTAGATACCAGAATCAAGTCAATAGCTTCATTATGTCCAAAGACAATAGCAAACGTAGATTTCAACTGGCGGCCATTTTGAAATCCAATATGGTGGACATAGAGAATTTCAAGTGGCCCAATATCTGAAAATTTTCGCAACATAATGTACACTTGTGCCAAAATTGGTGCTTGTATAAAAAATGCACAATTCCTTTGAATATTTGAGCTAAGCCTCCCCACTAAAACCGATCTTTCAATCCAATAATTCTTTATGTGATGAAAGGAACAAGCAACTGGAACAGTGTGCTCTCCACAGATGTTGTTGCCATCTGCAGAGAAGTTTCTCGCAATTTTGCAAGACATTTCTCCCTTGTCGAGTCAGTCACAAAGAAATATACTATTGGCAACCAGTCAAGGGTGCTGAGTCTCTGTCAGGTACAGCAACACGCCAATAGGACAAAGTAATGCAGTGAATGTTGGAAGTCTTTAGGCTGTGTAAACACTGGGATTGTACTGCCTGACAGACAGCTTCTAGTTACTGCAAAGGTTGGTTCAGGGAGGAACTCTTCTCTTCACCCTGAAAGCAGAGCCCTCAGGGCAGGCAACAGACGAAGTCTTCTGACAATCATTCTAATTCAGGATGAACAACTTTTAGTTGAATATTTTACAAATTAGAAAAATATATAATATTGAAGACAAAATGCTGTATTTGTTTGAAAAATAATTCTGAATCATCACATGGGGCAGTTGCAATGGAGCAGAAGACTTACGGACTTCTGTTGAACCGTGAGGCAAACAATAAGATTATACAGGCAGTCCCCGGTTATCGAAGGGGTTCCATTCCCAGCAGGGTGCTGATAAGCGAAAACCGTCATTAACTGAAACTCTGTGATTTATGGCGCTGATAACCGATTAATGGTGACTCTTGTTATGTATGTTATGGTGCAATAACCGAAACTTGCCGTGTCTAGACAACCGCCATAAAACCAGATTGCCATTAACCGAAGACTGCCTGTAATGAGTCTACCGAGACATTATCTCTGTCTGATGATTCTCACAATGGTGTATACTGAGCACGAGCAGGAACCATAAGCAACAATCAAAACCCACCCAGAGACTTTAGGTTTGTGATGGCTGGACAGAGGTTCAAAATAGTAGTAAACCCTCCACAGAGGAGAGACAATACTGAGACGAACAATGTCTCTGTGAGAAGGCAGTACAGGCAGTCCCCGGTTATCGGCAGACTCAGTCAATGGTGATCCGGTTTTATGACGCTTGTCCAGCCCCATAAAATCGGTGATTGATTGCGCCATAACGGGTAGAGTTTTGGTTATTGGTGCCATATAGTGCTGATAATATTTATGGTGCCATAACATACCTAACAGAGGCGCCATTAACCGAAACTTGGCGCCATAAATATCAGTTTCAGTTAATGGCGGTTTTCACTTATCAGCACCCTGCCGAGAACCACCGCCAATAGCCAATACTCTGCCCTTCACTCGACTGTAGGCTAAGTTGCTTGGTAGTACATTCCCACTTGGAATGCACTTGCTTATACAGCTATCAAGTGCACTCCAGATACACTCAAGCAACTGCATGTTAACAGAAATAGGAGGGAATAAAACTCTCGTGTTCAATGATAATGCCACTCCTAAGGTGTTGTTGCTAAACAATACCACTGGTTGGAAGGCCCGGAAGGCTGTTCTGAGTTTCAAGATAATGAAAAGAAGGCACTTACCATCTCACACACCAGAAGAACTAACTTACAGGTACAGTAATACTCCGAACTTACGCGATTTGAGTTGCACGAATTCACAATAGCGCGAACTTTTCATTGAAACCTAACTAATTATCATACAGGAGTTCTTCACAATAGTGCGAACATTAGCGAATCCTCCAGAAACACTGCAAAACCCTGCAAAAGTGTTTATGTTTAATTTATGTACATTTTCAAGTTTTAAAGCTTTTCTGTATAAAATCTTCATTAAAAATGTATTATTTTTTATTTTTGTACATGCATATATATGATACAAGGGTAATTACAGCACCTACAATTAGTGCAGATACATACTTTTACAAGATGCAATACCCATTCACAAAGTTACTGCACTTTTCAAAGACAATATCCCTTGAGAAACTTTAATTTCTGAAGTATGTACTATACTACAACTAGTATAAGTTTTCATGCTTTCAAGTGTAAAATCAGTATGGAGATTCTGTGTATGCTATTTATATTTTTGAAAATATATGCAAAGGCAGTACATAATTCACAGTGTTTGTCACTATAGAAGGCCTTCATGATCACCTAGTAGGAGACAACAGAGCTGACATTCTGTGAAAATTACTATCTTAACCTTGGAGAAAAGTGCTGGTGCAATCTGTATTTACTATGTTACGTAATTACAGCACATACCGTTAATGTACTTTCAGAAGATGTAATCCTATTCAGACTTTTATAAAGATGCTACCCCTCCAGAGTTTCATCTCATGACGTATGTATTTCTCTCTCTCTCTCTCTCTCTCTCTCTCATAGTTAGCTGTTAGCCCTCACACTAGGGCATGATTTTAAATTGATTGAATTTTACTTTCACCCTCCCTCTGCAACATTATGTATTTACATCCATGTTTTCTGTATTTCATTGAATTGTGTACCTTCGTTATAACAGACTTAGGAAGTTTACCTAGTGACACAAAGAAAACTTCTTTTATTCTGAGGAAAAAAGAAAATGGCATCCTAATGAATTAGTTGCGTACCTTTGTTATAACAGACTCATGAAGTTTACTTAATGATGCAAAGAAAGCTTCTTTTATTCTGAGGGAAAAAGAAAATGGCATCCCATAAAAAAAGGTATCATTCAAGCCACCTAACACAATTCTGAGAAACCCGCTCTGGCAACCTACACACAGTCACTCGAACCTAATACACTATCGTATCTCTCGATATGTGTTGGGAAAATTTTGCCAGGGTCGGAAATTTTAATCCTTCCGGACTCTCTGAAAATTAATGGACTTTCCGTAACACAAGCTTTGTACATTGTTGACTCCCATCACCAGGTCAATGTTGAAGTCTGTAACCACCTGAATACCAATTTAGTAATCAAAGAGAACCAACACGTCATAGACATTGAAGTATATATAAGTATCAAATTCTACCTGTTGCTCAAATCAACCCAGTGCAACCCACTGTAGACGAGTCTCCTTTACAATCAATCAGAAATAAAATAAATGCAGATATCCAGGATAAAAGGATCAAACAGAAATTTTTCGAGTTTCTGTCCAAATGTCATGATGTCTTTTCCACGAGCGAGGGAGCTCTAGGAAAAACATATGTAATTGAACATCACATCAGGTTAAGGGATGAAAATAAAGTTATCTATGTAACCTCGTACCAACTTCCTGTGAAATTTCAGAACGAAATCAATGAAGAAGTAGATAAAATGTTAGCCGAAGGAGTCATCAAAAAATCCAACAGCCCTTATAACTTTGCCTGGGATATACCTGGCTGAGAGCTCTACCGAACTGCTGACCGCCCACTGGTGAACCTCAACGGTCAAGGCGTGAAGTTGACGAGAAACCAGGCGTCCCTGCTTGTTCACATAGGCTACCACTGTGGTATTGTCCGACATGAGAATGACAGAATGACCTTCTACTTCTCCCGAAACTCCTTCAGACCCAGGAAGGCTGCCTTCCACTCCAAGATGTTGATATGTTGCTCTTTGTCCTCCAAACTCCAAACGCCTGAAGCAATGAGGCCATCTAAATGAGCCCCTAAACCTGCGAGGGAGGCGTCTTAGAACATAAGGAAGTCCAGTGGAAGAGAACACAGAGGAACACATTTTGAAAGATTCCGGTCGCCCAAAAACCAACGAAGGAGACAGAGGAACCTTGAACAGGGGTGAGTCCCCCGCCGGAGACCAGAATTCTCCCAGTCTCCATTGCAGAGACCGAAGATGAAGATGCTCATGAAGAACCTGCCACTGATGAGCTGACTGATGTGGTTCCGACAGGAAGTCGCACGCCACCACTCGTAACTTCTCCAACTCTGATTCCACAGAAAAACTTTTGCAATTGTCGTATCAACGACCATGCCCAGGTAGAGAACACTTTGACTGGGTATGAGGTTCGACTTTTCCTGGTTGACTACGATGCCTAGTTCCAGACAGAACCGAAGTAGACGATCCCTGTCCTGCAGCAGCTTTTCCCTAGAAACTGCCAAGATCAACCAATCGTCGAGGTACCTCAGCAAACGGATCCCCTGAGCATGGGCCTAACTTGACACGGCAGAGAAGATCCTTGTGAACACTTGAGGGACTGTTGTCAGCCCGAAGCACAAGACTTAGAACTCAAAGACCTTGTCCCCGAAAGAGAAGTAAAGGAACTTCCTGGAAGTCGGATGAATAGGGATTTGGAAGTATGCATCCCTTAAGTCTACCGACAGCATGAAGTTGCCTTCCCTCACGGCTGCCAACACAGAACGCGGGGTTCCATCTTGAACCGTGTCTTCCTTATGAAGTGATTCAAGGTGGATAAGTCGATCACAAGTCTCCAAACTCCCGACGCCTTGGGCACCAAGAAGATGTGACTGAAAACCCCGGAGACGGATGCACCACTTCCTCTATTGCATCCTTGTCCAGCATTTTCTGCACTTCCTGCCAAAGAGCCAAGAACTTCAGAGAATCTGGAGGATATGCCTTCCTGAGCTGCAGCTTGTCTGACAGATGAGAGAAGTTGAATGGCAGTAGGTACCCCACCCAAAGGACATCTACCCCCGACTTTTCCGCCCCATAACTCTGACACTTGGCCAAATGGCCCGCCAGGCACCCTCCTACCAGTGGTGAAGGAGAGGGAGAGGTGCCTAACCTACCGACGGCCCCCTTTACCTCTGCTCAAGAGACTCATAAAGAAAATATACATAAACCAACATATTCCGACAAAGAAAATGAATAAGGTGAATCTTGTGAATATCCTAATTGATGCATTAGGAAAAAGAATGCCAAAAGCATGCAAACTGTGTAAGGTTTGGTATAGCATAGTCAATCCACAAAACCTAATCAGAAAATGTGCTGCATGCAACATTCCGACCCATCCACAGTGTGCTGAGGTAATACAAGATTTGAGAAAAGATACAAGAATTTTTGTTCAACATGTCTATCATGGATAGACAATGTTATTAAATCAAGATTGAATGTACAAATAGTTGAGGATGAAGAAGAGGAGGAAGGGAGGAAGAAGAAGAAGAAAAAGAAGAAGAGGAAAACGGAAGAGAAGTAAACAAAAATGAAATGACAGAAAAAAATAAGGAAAACAAAGAACAAGATAAAAGTATGGATGCAGAGATACTCATTGATACTACATATGAGGCAATAAAGCAGCATACCTACGAAGAAATAAATTACGATATGACAACAGAAAAGCAAATCCCGAAGAGGCTCTACCCAGATCTGCACAATGACGGGAAAGAGGAAAAAATAGACAAGAAAGACAAAATCTGCAACCTTTTGAAAAGAGGGAATTGCAGATTTGGAGAAAGATGTTACTACAAACATCCTAAGATATGTCAAAACTATGAAATATATGGTAAATGTGCATACTTAGATGGATATGGGATGATTGCAGAGATCTGCATCCAAAAATATGTAAAAAAACCTAAAAGAAGGAAAAGGATGTAAGTTCGACAAAAAATGCAAATATATGCACCCTGTAGCCATGAATCATAATCAAATAAATAACCAACCAAGTAATAAAATCCAAAATAAGAAAGAAACAAATAAAGAGAGAAATCAAGAATATCAGGTAAAAGAGAAAAGCAAACCACCAATGAGATATGCAGAGGTGTCAGCAAAAAAATTTCAAAGCATCAGCTCCGAAATTATACTCAAGAGATAATAACTGTATTTATTATGCAAGAGGATATTGCAGAAACGGAGAAAATTGCAGATTCAGACACAAAATGAATAATTATGATGAAGGAAGATCAAATATTATGGAAAAGTTGGATTTTTTAATGTCAGAATTTCTGGAAATGAAAAAAAGAACAACATACCAGAACAGGAAAGAGACATGGGAAAATCCTTATTACTACCAGTATTAAATGAAGGAGAAAACACGCAAACCATCATAGTGATGAATGCGCAGGGTTTAGTTACGAGTAACTCAAAAAGAAAAATAGAGTACTTAGAAGAACTAACCCAAAATGAAAAGAAAATAGATAATGAATATAAGTGAAACTGGTATTCCCAAGAGACTGGGAATGATGATCAAATAAAAGGGTTCCAAACTTATAGATCAGATAGAAAAAAATAGGAATCAAGGGGGAACCGCAATATATGGGAAAGACAAAAAACAAGGAAAAATATATGAGAAATATAGTAACTCAGAATGTGAACTAATAGCGGTAGAATTTGAATCTGAAAAATTGATGAACATAGTAATATATAGACCTCCTAATACTAAAGAGTTTGACTTAATAATTGAAAAATTGGATGATATATGTAGAAATCACAAGGACTGGACTATTCTCCTATCTGGTGACTTCAACTTTCCTTTCGTAGAATGGAAAGAACGAATAGGAGATTGTGGTTGTACTTATACATATAAAAAGAGAGTAATAGTAGTGCAGAAGATAAGAGGCAATTTGAAAAGCTATTAGATATGCTACTAGAATACAACATTCAACAAATAAATCACCTGCCAACAAGAAAGGAAAATACTTTAGACCTAGTATTTGTGAACGAGATGAATTATGTTAAAGAAATAATAGTTTATAATGCGAGTATTTCAGACCATAATGTCATAGAATTAACAGTTCATTCCAAAGCAAGTGAAAATAGAGATAAGCAAGAAATGAAAAAGTGGGAAGGATATGGAAAATACAACTTCTACAGTAAAAATATAAAATGGTCAGAAATTAATGAAGAATTAAACAAAGATTGGGATAACATTTTCGTAAGTGATGACATAAGGGTAAATACGGAGATATTATATAAAATATTGGAGAAAATAGTGGAAAAATATATACCGAAGAAGAAAAGTAAACATCGTAAGATAGAAAATGCAGAACAAAAGATTATACAATCAAAAGAAAATGAAAAACGGGACTTGGAAGAAAAAACCCTATTAAATATATCAAGCAAAACCCCAAACTATTATACTCATATGCGAAGAAGATGAATAAAAGAAGAATAGAAATAGGCCCTCTGAGAATTGAAGGAGATTAACGAATGAAAAAAAGGAAATTTGCAACATACTGGCAGAACGATATAAGAGAGAATTCACCCCTAGAATAGATAATGAAGATAATGATATAGAAGTAAGGGAAGAAAATAGTGAATATTTAGCTGACATAGAAATTAATTGAAGCTGATATTGTGCAGGCAATTAATGAAATTAAAAATGGAGCTGCTGCAGGGCCGGATGGAGTCCCTGCTATTTTGTTAAAGAAAGTAGTTCATTCTATCGCAAAGCCACTTGCAATATTATTAAGACAAAGTGTAGATACAGGCAAGATTTATGATGAGCACAAATTAGCATATATCACCCCTACTTTCAAAAGTGGATCAAGACTAGAGGCAAGTAATTAATTATAGGCCTGTGAGTCTAACATCACATATTATGAAAGTGTATGAAAGGGTAATGAAGAAAAATATTATGAAACATTTAATAAAAAATAATTTGTTTAATATAGGACAACACGGTTTCGTACCCGGAAAAAGTACACAAACCCAACTGTTAGTCCACCGTGAGAACATATTCAAAAATATGAAAAGCGGAAATGAAACAGATGTGGTTTATCTAGACTTTGCAAAAGCTTTTGACAAAGTAGACCATAATATATTAGCAAAGAAAATTAGAAAACACAATATCGTAGATAAAGTAGGAAGATGGTTAAAAGAATTTTTACACAACAGAAAACAGATAGTTATTGCAAACGATGAGAAATCGGATGAAACCAAGGTAATATCCGGTGTGCCACAAGGTACGGTGCTAGCTGCAATATTGTTTGTTATTATGATTGAAGACATAGACAGTAATGTTAAGGATTTGGTAGTGAGTAGTTTCGCTGATGACACAAGAATAAGTAGAGAAATTACTTGTGATGAAGATAGGAACGCTCTACAAAGAGACCTTAACAAAGTATATGATTGGGCAGAGGTAAATAGGATGGTATTTAACTCTGATAAATTTGAATCAATAAATTATGGAGACAGAGAAGGAAAGCTATATGCATATAGGGGACCTAATAATGAGACAATCACAAATAAGGAAGCAGTTAAAGACCTTGGTGTGATGATGAATAGGAACATGTTATGCAATGATCAAATAGCAATTCTGTTGGCAAAATGTAAAGCAAAAATGGGAATGTTGTTACGGCACTTCAAAACAAGAAAAGCTGAACACATGATTATGCTTTATAAAACATATGTTCGTAGTCCACTTGAATATTGCAATATGATATGGTACCCACACTATCAAAAGGATATTGCACAAATAGAGAGTGTACAAAGGTCCTTTACAGCTAGAATAGAAGAAGTTAAGGACCTAGACTACTGGGAAAGACTACAATCCTTAAAATTATATAGTCTAGAAAGGAGAAGAGAACGCTACATGATAATTCAGGCATGGAAACACAGATAGAAGGAATAACAGAAAATATCATGGAACTAAAAATATCAGAAAGAGCAAGCAGAGGTAGATTAATAGTGCCCAAAACTATACCAGGAAAAATAAGGAAAGCACACAGGACATTAATCCACTACGCACCAGCATCGATAATGCAGCGTCTATTCAATGCGTTGCCAGCTCATCTGAGGAATATATCAGGAGTGAGCGTAGATGTGTTTAAGAATAAGCTCGACAAATATCTAAACTGCATCCCAGACCATCCAAGATTGGAAGATGCAAAATATACCGGAAGATGTACTAGCAACTCTCTGGTAGACATTAGAGGCGCCTCACACTGAGGGACCTGGGGCAACCCGAACGAACTGTAAGGTCTGTAAGGTAAGGTAAGGTCTCCTTCTTAGCTTAAAGGAACGAGAGGGAAAGGGATGTTGGTCCTCTGACCTAGGCTGAGTTGACCGGGAGGGCCCTGCCGAAATCTAACTCCTCGATGGCCTACCAGGCCACGATCTTCTTGACTGCTGCTGGACAGGGGGAGGAGGAGGAGCCGGACGTCTCAGAGGACGAGACTCGGACTTAGACACGGCCTGGTGCACCAGTCTGTAATTGTCTCCGACTTCGGGGGAGAATTCAACAATCTCTTTCTTAATTCCTTGTGTGTATTCTTAGGCATAAAGAAAATCAATATACTATGATTTATCATCCTGAATCCAATGGTTTGGTAGGACACATGAATCGAAAGGTATTAGACATCCTACGGGTTACCCTAGGTGGTATGGATCCAAATTGGGATATAGCCATCCCTGCTGTATCAAGCACGCTCAATCACAGTTATCACCATTCTATCAAAATGTCGCCTCATGAAGCAATCTACGGTGTGCCCGCTAGGACACCTTTTCATATCCTCACAACTACAACCAATTTGTCAGATCCTCTCAAGGATATAGTGGATACCAGTGTAAACAGGTTCAATATACTTCATAGGAATCTTGAAGAAGCTAAAATCATAATGAAGAATACACACAAAAAGCAAAACAAACAAACAAAAACCTATGCAATAGGTGATATAATATATATAAAAGTTTACATATGGAAAGGACTGAGCTACAAACTAACTCCGAAATTTGAAGGACCTTTAGTGATCCTTGAAATTTTGGTAGCAAATAGGAAGAAAGTTCAGAACCTAACCAAACCTACCGACATGGCGCACATAAGGGCTTAACCCGTTATGGTTTTGTATGAAAAAATCGCCTTTCTGTTATAAAAAATATTTTTTCTTTGTATCATATTTTATTTCAAGTGTTGGCTAGCTTTAAAACGTGTAATTACATGTATTTTTGCTATTGCAGGCTCCAATATGAAGCTTGTTCAAGTATTTTTCTCATGTGGAATTAATCCTAAGAGTTCCTTATTACGCTTTAAAGAATCATGGCTCAATCATTGAGAGAAATGAAGACCTTTTCGTTACATACAGCAACATCATATTCGAAATAGACATGAAAGTTATTTTCTTATAAGAGAATGATGTAATCAATTTGAAATCTGAACTGACTCTTTTTGCTGAATCCTTAATTCAATTGCACAGAACCCACTTCGTTCCAAGCAACGAGCAGTCACTCTCTCACACCTTGGATATTGCCGAGTTAATGTCCTTTGAATTGCAGAATAAAACTTGACACAGAATGTTTAGTTTGTGACCTCATGTGGTCAGTGCCACATAACACTGTTGAAAGACGTAACCTGATCATCTTTGTCACACTTAATTTGTTTGGTTCTGTTGCAGGGTTAGGTTGGGTATCTCTAAGTCTTAAAATTAACGACCAGAATAACAAAATAGAAGGATTACAGCATGAACAAGAAATAATCCTTTCTGAACTCAATAAACAAATTAAATCAATTAACCACCTCATTACAGTAGTAAACGAACATTCAAGTAACTTAAATCGCTTTCAGGACGTTCAATCTTTGCTTGCAACATTATCATACTATATTACGAAGATTAGTTATATATACAATAAAGTTTCTCATTTCATTGAAAAATCCTAAGATTTACATTGAAGCTATCACACTCGCTACTAAAGGTGTTCTGTCACACACTTATTGCCCATCAAAGATTTAACAAGGATTGTAGATAACGCTTGTGATAAGAGTCGGTTACACTACGTTGATCGAATCACATATGCTTGAATTTTATTATAGTTTAATCTTAGTGAGTGTAGAGCAAAGTAAAATCATGATCGATATCCCTTTTGATCCTTTTGACGTATAGGAAATTCCATGCAACGTAAAAGCACCATACAAACAAACAAACAAACAAACGTATGGGAATCCTATAAAAGTTTTCCTTTTCCTACGTACATGTCGAACAGCTCATTACCAGTTATATCCAATCTGTCTGCCTACGTATTAATTTTCCCTAACAAGGAAACTTTTACGGTCATCAGACTTGGAATTGTTTGTTTATTGTTATACAGCCATGGATAAAAAGGTTTGCACGGCCGATTCCTTTGAATTCCGGAATATTTCCGAGAGTTCATGCAAGTTAGACCTAGCAATCAATGCTAAAACACTGCTTGAATTATTTGTACACCTATGACAAGTTTAAGTTCTTGAATTATTTGTACACCTATGACAAGTTTAAGTTTGCTCACAGGCTGAACAACGGAACCTGGCTAAGATTTTCTTCAGAGAAATTTGACGTTGTTTGCATGGACAGTTCAGCAGCGGCATCCCATCTTTTTATCGTGGCTGATGGATGCGTGGGGACGACGACTGACTATACCGTCCATGGAATAAACACCATTGTCCATGGAAAACGTATTTCGCAAACTATATATGGGGGACCACCCACATAGCAGCACTTCCCCTCACATACAACCCTTCCGTCGCTAAAACTATCAAAGATTTGGATACTATGGATCCCATCCATCCTGTTTTCACGTTTGAAGAAGCCACATTCTACTATTCACTTCTAGCCTTAGCCTTGTGTATGTGCATGTTAGTGATAATAATCGTCACGAATGTATTAGTTTGGCGCCGGACCAAGAAAATTAGAAAGGACCAACCAAGGAATGTCTGTAAAGACCAAGACTGGTTGCCTTGGGCTTTGAAACTCTGGGACATAAGGGTCACGTAAAACTGATCACTTTACATGGTCTGTCAACTTGTTTTGTACTCGAGAATGGATGAAAAGTGTGTTAGTATTTGGCTGGCATGTAATGTACTTTGCGCTAATTTATATGTATCCCACATATCATTGCATTTAAAAATAATTTCTGTGAATCCAAACAAACTCTAGCTGTGCATCAGTACAATTTGAAAAATGTGTAACTTCTTTTATTGCTGCAGCACAAGTATTATTTTTAGTATACATTTCATAACATGCATTATCTTTTGCATACATTTCAGCACATGTATTATCTTTTAGTACTATACATTTCAGCATGTGTATTATCTCCCAATATAACAATTTGTCGAAAATTGTATTTTTCCTAACTATACAAACCTGAGGTCCTTTAACAATAGGAATGTAATCAGCAGCAGCTGGAACCGGTCGTAAGCTTGAAACAAGGAGGTTCGATAGTTAACTGCTTGTCCGGTAGTTGGCTGTCCCGGCCGACTGAGAGGTGAAGCTTCACTTTGCTCTAGGCTCATGAAAACAGAGTGAGGGATGGCATGAGGTGGGACTATGTGTAAAGGACCTCAGGTTTGTATAGTTAGGAAAAATATAATTTTCGACAAATTGTGATTTGTTCCGATACGTAATACAAACCTTTCGGTCCTTTAACAAAAGGAAGACTCACTTATTGGTGGGTGGAATCTGAGTCTTATGAACAGACTGGTGTTCGTCCGACCTTGGTTCCCTCCCTGGTTGTAAGAGCGGAGGGAGGGATCCTAGCCTCTAGAGGTCCATCTGATCAGGGTGTGCACCACAAGATCAGTGGTCAGACCTCTGGATCAATTCATAAGAGGGAGGCAAGCATGCCTCTTATGAACAGCAACCAAGAACTAGTTCCTACTTCAAGAGCCAAATATAAGGTAATGGATTTGTCTCTTGTTGGCATCCACTCCCCCCCCCTTGTTATGAGAGTGGTGGATAACCGCTCCTATCCCTACTGAAAGGGATAGGACGGAGCTCAGTCACGTAGCTTACCTGCATCTGCCTCCTGTTCAGCGTAGTAACGACTGCAGCCCTCTGCCCACAGGTAGAGGGGAGAAAAGAGGAGGAAGTGAAGCCAGTCACACTCTCTTTCACTCGTCCATTCATGCAGTCACACAAGGATGCAATGCTGTTCTGTCCGCTTGGGAGCTGGGAAAGCTACACAACTTGTTGAGCAGCCACCACGGGTCCCAAGGAGAATGTGTCCAAGGACCTGTGGGCGATATCCCAAATGATGTGAAGGTGGTCTGGTTGGCCCAAACTCCTGCCTTCAGCACCTGTGCCACGGAGTGCAAGGGTTGGACCAATACCTCTGATTTCTTGGGCTCTTGGACGAAGGGTATGGTACGGGTGTCGTCACTCCTATCCGCAGCATACGCCTTCCTGATCACCTCACAAAGCCAGAAAGAAAGTGTTCTTGGACACCTCCTTCTTGGTAACCCCGGTGCTAACGAAGAGGTGTCGACACTCAGGCCTGAAGTGCCGAGTTCTCTTCAGATAGCGCCGTAGCGCCCTCACAGGACAAAGCAGCATCTCATCTGCATCATCATTGGTGAAGTCCTTCAGGGAGGGGATCGTGAATGACTCAAACCGGTCATCAGGGACCGAAGGATTCTGAGTCCTCGGGACGAAATTGAGCGTCACAGATCCCCATCCCCTCGTGTGTTTAACATCAAAAGAAAGACCATGAAGTTCCCCTACTCTCTTCGCTGATGCCAGGTCCAGCAAGAAGACGGTCTTGAGGGTCAGATCCCTGTCTGGCGACTCTCAGAGTAGTTCGAAGGGTCTTCGAGTCAAACTCCTAAGGACGAGAGTCACGTCCCACCCTGGGGGCCTGAGTTCCCTGCGTGGGCAAGACCTTTCGAAGCTCTTCATCAGGAGGGAGATCTCCATCGAGGTGGAGATATCCACTCCCCGCAGTTTAAGGACTAGGGCCAGGGCGGCTCTGTAGCCTTTAACTGCGGAGACAGAGAGGAGCTTCTCTCGGCGAAGGAAGACGAGGAAATCCGCTACCTGCTGAAGAGTGGCTCGGAGAGGAGAGAGACCCTGTCCATGACACCAACCAGAGAAGACGGACCACTTCCCCTGGTACACAGCTGCAGAGGACTGCCTGACGTGAAGAGACAAGGATTGAACCGATCGGTGGTACCATTCCACGTGTGGCTGGCACAGGAGGTTGTGCCAAGGGGGAATCTCTCTCGGTGCTTCGGCAAGCAGAGCCAGCAGGTCCGTATACCAAATGGTCTGTGGCCATTTGGGTGCCACCAGAATCATCCAAAGATTCGCGGTGACCAGCACCCTGCTGATCACCTTGCGAATCAGACAGAATGGGGGAAAGGCGTAGATGTAGAGGTTGTCCCACGGATGTTGAAGAGCGTCCTCTGCAGCTGCCCATGGGTCCGGCACAACTGAGTAGAAAACCTCGAGTTTCCTGTTGTGCCGGGTGGCGAACAGATCCACGACTGGACATCCCCACAGGTTGAAGAGCCTTTCCGCCACGTCGGGTGAAGGGACCATTCGGTCCCTATCACCTGATTCTGACGGCTGAGCTTGTCTGCCACTACATTCCTCTTGCCTGGAATGTAGCGGGCTGACAGCTCTACGGAGTGAGCCACTGCCCACTTGTGCACCTGCAACGTCAACTGGTGTAATGGGAGGGACACTAGGCCCTCCTGTTTGTTGACGTGCACCACTACCGTGGTGTTGTCACTCATCAACACCACAGAGTGTCCCATCAGACGTTCCCAGAACTCTTGGAGAGTGAGAAACGCTGCCTTGAGCTCCAGGACGTTAATGTGAAGGTGCTTGTCGTGATGATCCCACACACCTGCAGCCAGCAACTCCTCCAGGTGTGCGCCCCATCCCTTGGTCGACGCGTCTGAAGACAGCAACATCTCCAGGGGGGAAGTGCGAAGAGGCACTCCTCTTACAAGGTTCCCGTCGTCCAGCCACCAGGCTTGGTCCCGCCTCACCTCCTCCGTGAGGGACACTGGGAAGTACAGCTGGTCTCTTGCCTGTGACCAACACTCCTTTAGCCTCCACTGAAAAGACCGCAGGTGAAGACGCCCGTGAGGGACTAGCTTCTCGAGAGACGACAGGTGACCAATCACGACCTGCCACTACTGAGCTGGCTGCTCCTGTAGGGTCAGGAACCATCCGGCTGCCTCCCTGAACCTGCTGATCCGCGAGTCTGCGGGGAAGACTCGCCCTGCTACCATGTCGATCAGCATGCCCAGGTACTTCATCCTCTGCTTGGGCTCGAGATCTGACTTCTCTAAGTTCACCACGATTACAAGATCGTGGCAGAGCTCGAGGAGTCGATCCCTGTCCTGTAGCAACTGCGAGCGGGAGCTTGCCAGGACCAGCCAATCGTCGAGATACCTCAAAAGACGTATCCCTACCGAATGGGCCCAAGCTGACACCAGTGTGAACACTCGCGTAAACACCTGTGGTGTGGTAGAAAGACCGAAACAAAGTGCCCTGAATTGGTACACCGTTCCGTCGAGGATGAAGCTGAGGTACTTCCTGGAGGACTGATGGATGGGTATCTGGAAATACGCGTCCTTCAAGTCCACCGAAAGCATGAAGTCATTCTCCCTGATGGACTCGAGCCACTGAACGTGTCGTTTCCATCTTGAACCGAGTCTGGCGAACGAATCGGTTCAAGGGAGAGAGATCTATCACCGGGCGCCAGCCCCCCCGAGGACTTTTCCACCAGGTAAAGTCGACTGTAGAAGCCCGCCGACTGATCCCATACGATCTCCACAGATCGTTTGCTCAGTATGGCTTTCACTTCCTGCCGAAGCGCTACGTCCCTGGCAGAACCGGGGACGTACGTACGAAGATGGACTGGGTTGGAGGTGAAGGGTGGCTGCGATTCGAAGGGTAGTAGATACCCCTCCCGAAGGAAATCCACTATCCAGGTCTCGGCTCCATAGCACTACCAAGTTGCCCAATGGCTCGCCAGGCAACACCCCCACTTCCGGCAGCAGGTGAGGGGGAACGCTGTCCCTAGCGTTTCCCCTTCTTCGACTTCTTCTTCCCGGATCCTCCTCGGGAGAAGGAGGACTGGGAGGAGGGTTGACGATCACTTCTTACAGAAGAAGTCGAAGGCTGGGTCTTTGCCCTGGGCTTCGACGAGGCCGTCGTCTTAGCCGCAGAGGAAGCGCTAGCCAAGCTCTTGAGCTTAGCTGCAGTGGCTCCAGGCTGCCCAGTAGCCTTCAAAACTGCCTGGAGAACTAGACGGTCACTGTCCTCAGTGCTCCGTTGTTCCACCGCAGCGTCCACCATCTCTCTAGAGAAGAGAGAGGAGGAACCCAGCACCGGTCCATTCCGAAGACCCAATGCTGCCTCACGCCCTGCCGACCTGGTCACGCGAGAGAGGACTGCGTCCCTACATCTCAAGACCAGGTTGGCTGTCTGGTGGGCCAGGTAGGAAATCGCCCTACCTCCAGACTGACACAGTCTCCCGAAAGCCGGGTCTCCTTCGGGAGTGATATTTCCCGAGGAGGCCGCGACCTTAGACACTGGGAGGGACCACAGGTCTAACCAGGAGACTGCTTGGAATGCTGCCATGGCAGTTGATTCCAGAGCCAGTGCCTCTTGCTGCGAGAACCAGAGGTTCTCTGCCAGCAGGTGTTGAAGAGACACCCCCGGAGTTAGCCTAGCCAGCTCCGGGTTAACCTGTTTGGGTGGCAGCGGGTCCTCTGACAGGACGTAGAATCGCCTCTGTCATGGTAGAGGAGGAGGAAGGAGCTTGTACAACCTGCCAGACCAAAGCGATCCCTCCTGTCCGGAGACAAGAGAGTCCACCTAGCCCAGCACACTATCGGCCAAGGCTGATCGAGGCAACCCCACCGTCGTCCTGGGCTCCTTCTTAGGACCCCAGAACGACTCGAGCCTAGATGTAGGCTCAGAGGGCGGAAGCACCGATCCTTCCTCAAGGTCACTGTGCTGACGAATCAGCGCAATCACCTCAGCACAAGACCTCTGGATCTCGGGACTGACGACGTCCTGAGGGGATGGACCGTCAAGCCCATCCAAAGAGAACGCCTCCCAAGACCCTCCTCCTTCCACAGGAGGAACCATAACAGACCCCTCATGGTCTCTTCCAGCACTTGGGCGTACGATCTGGTAAGTCCTAAGACTTACCAGGCTCGTAGGCCCTCGTGGAGGGACCGCGAGAAGCGCACTCCTCCCGGTGTAGCCCAAGTAAGTTGAAGGGATCGGAGAGGAAGACCCGACGCTCGCCCCTTGTCCACCGGCAGAACCGGCGTGCTGGGGGGGCTGCAGGGCATCGCCAATCCACGGTGACGATCAAGCTGCAGGCCTAGTTGTGCTGCTCCCCTGGGGAGAACAGCTGGACCGAGAACCGCGGCGACGATCCCGAGTGTCAGGAGAGCTGCTGCCGGTCCCCCTATCTGCCCGGTCCCGGTGGGAGCGGCGGTCAGGAGACTGGTAGAGTCCACTGTCGAGGTGGGAGCGAGGCCCATCCTCATGGCACGTCACGGTGCCTGGACCAGCCGAGGCTGGTCCTGGCGACCGGGGGGACCTCTTCCTCGCCTCAGCCCGCGTACGGCCCGGGTACAAGCGGAACGCCACGAGAGCGATCATTGACCTGGCGGGAGTCACCTAGGTGACCCCCACCAGTCTTCCGCTCAATACCTGGGTCCTGGCGGCGAGCAGGTGCTTGGCTGCCTGGACCCTGGCTGCACCTCGGTGCCTCTCGCGAACAAGAGGCCGAGACGGTACCTGGCGCCAAGGCAGAACCTCTGGCACCAGGCAAGGAGGTACCGGTGTTAGCCGGTACCCCTCCAGTCCCCATCTTCTTCTTCCTTGCGGAAGGAGAGACGGGCCCCATTCCCGAAGGAACAGGAGGTCCAGCGGAAGTCCCAAACGTCCCACCAGAGTGGGACAGACCCTTAGAGGTCTCAGAGCGAGACTTCTTTGGGGCGGGGAGGAGGCTACCTTCTTCTTTGTCGGCTGTGGGGCCTTAGAAGTCAAAGGGGAAGAAGCGGCAGCAGACGATGACGAAGACACCTTCCTCTTCTTCTTCGTCAGCTTCCTCAGGACCACCGTCAGGTCCTCCATCCAGGACGGAGCCGGAGCAGTTGCCGAAGCAACAGGGCCCGGCTGCACCTGTCCGGAGGGACCTGCGGTGGGGCAGCAACACCACGGGCTGTAATGACGGCGGCAGGGACTGGCACAGGGACAGGAGGCAGTAGAGGCGCCAGCGACATCCTGGGCACTGGCAGCAGGTCGAGTGGGGAGCTCTTGGGACACCAGAAATCAGGGGGTGGAGCAAGAACGGCGAAACCAGGCAGCGGGGCGACATCCCTCATCTGCAGACCCAACAGCGGAGCCTGCACTGCAGCTGTTTGGGTCACCATAGACACATGCTGGGTGTAAACAAGGTGAGGAGGGGAAGCATAACCTGGCGTCGACAACGTCGTCGTGGTCAGGGTGACAGGTCCATGGGTCACCGGCCTGGGTCCCTGTCCCTGGAGCCCCACCGAGTGCCAGACCTGGCCGAGATCGTCCCCCACAGCAAGCTTTCCTGAGGAAGGAACAGTTGGGTTAGTGGGGGGTTACCTCTCGCCCGGGGGGGGTAAAGATCCCACCCCGAGCGAACGGAAGACCCCGAGTACAATTGTATGCCGGGGCGCCTCGCTCCCTCCTCCATGCTCAACTGATCGAGGGAGAAGAAGGAACGAGATGCCCCCCGAAGGGGAAGGAGCCATATGTGGGAGCTGCGATGGAGGGAGGAAAGAGGAAGACGTGTCCGTGACCAAAGGCATCGCTGGAGAGCCCTCCGACAACTCCTTGGCCGGTTTGGGCGCCCTCTTCCTCCCCTCATAACGCTCCCACTGATTCTCGGGCCAATTAATACAAATACCATGTCTCGGTATTCACGCCCTCGACACCGAGTACAAAAATCATGCGGATCAACCTCATAAAGAGACCTAAAGGTCCCACACTTACAGCCCTCCACGCCAGGGCATAGTCTGCAAGTGACGGGGGTGCGGGGGGGTCTCTCTGGCTCGTGGGAATCCATCATCAATCCACGAGCAATTAATCACAATAATAATAAAACCAAGTACTCACGTTTATCCAAAAAAGCACTCAGTAAAAGAAAAAGTAAGGAAACAACTTCACGAAGTATGAAGAAATCCTCAGCATACGACACAGGTGGGCAGAGTGGCGAACAACACGTCTAGCACCATGGGCGGCCGAAAGCAAAGTGAAGCTTCACCTCTCAGTCAGCCGGGACAGCCGACTACCGGACAAGCAGTTAACTATTGAACCTCCTTGTTTCAAGCTTACGACCGGTTCCAGCTGCCGCTGATTACATTCCTATTGTTACAGGACCGAAAGGTTTGTATTATGTATCAGAACAAATTCATATTTATATTCTTAGGTTAACCATGTGACCACATTTATGTTTAAGAATATTATTTGCAATCGTATTAATGAGTGGACCTCGTATGTATTTTCATTGCATAGTGGCCGAGCAATATGCAATAGAATTACATACAAGAATGGATATGCACCTTATTTCCATTATGAAAATATCGTTATGCTCTGTATAATAGGTCAAGGAGGAAAAAACCCTCAAAATTACTGTGTCCACTAAGGATGTGTGCAAATACTGATTCATCATGTTTCTTATAAACAAGTGTCTCATCACTTCCGTGGGTCTACATGACCGACTAAACTCCCTTGAGAAACTAGATCAAGCCTTGAATCGTTATTCTTTCTCATGACCCCAAAACTCATGTGTGTATGTTAGTTTGTACGCACGTATATCACTTTTTCCTAAGATCATATTGAGAACTTTGTCACATTCTCTTCCTATCTCTAATGTACTCAAGAATCCTCCAAAAAGAGCTCCTATCTCTAAGATGAGTCTCGACTTGTAAATAGTTAAGACAATACATGTATCTTTTATACTTCAATGTGTTTTAAACAAAACCTTGAAGAACATAACTATGAATGGAAGTAAGAAGCCAACCCAAGTCCCCTACTAGTCATGGCTATCAGAGAGAGAGAGAGAGAGAGAGAGAGAGAGAGACTAATTATGCGCCTCGAATACCAACCGCTATTTATGACTGTGAATCCTAAGTACCTCTGGCGGACTGCTTTCCTGTATATCGTAGAAAGCTGGTCAAAGCCACAATACATATGTACGAAAATGGATATGTATGTACGTAGTAGTTACTGTAACTATTTTTATGCCAACTAGTTATTTCTTTTTTAAGGGTAATGTATTAAACTAACTTTTAATTCAAATGACAGTAACTTTAATGTAATTTCAAAGTTAGCTTAATACTTAGGGACCATGATTAGGGTCATATTTAGTGTTCAAACTCTAGAAGTAAGCATTTATTGGCATTTTTAGAGACCATGCCGAACTATCACGAAACTTCCCCTTACTTGAGGGGAGTCTGGAACCTAACCTCTCGTAAGTTCAGGGTATTACTGTATGCGCCCATTACTTGATAGTGCAACTGATAACAGATGCATGTTGCGAGGAGAGTATACAAGTAAATTCATAGGCTTCTGTTGATCCAGCGCCAGCCTAATTCTTTCCTCACCTTCGAAAAACAAAAAGAATAAGGACTGGAAGCGGACCTCCTTCATACTCTACTGAAGAGAGCGAAGGTGAAGCTGTCCCGTAGGGAGGCTTCTATGGCAAGAACAGGACACCGAAGAGTTCCTCTTATTCCCTTGCCCATCCCAGTGTAACCCAGGAAGTAGAGGGAAAAGGAGAGGAGGACTGAATGTTCTCACCTGTCCTTCTGGTGGAACCAGCAGGAAGGCCGATAATCGTGGAGTCATCAACTTGCAGTGATGATGGCAATGCAGACTTAGGAAAATGTATTTATCTCAACAAAAAATGCTTCCTGAAGGGAGAGCAGAGGCTCTCACTTATCAAGTGGAGCATTCTCTTCCACCAACTGGTTTGTTCGTGCAAACGCAAGCTAGAGTTGAGTGGCGGCTTTGGGTGCACCAATAGTTGGTGGGAACTTACAAGGTCTTGCCACATATCTGTCTTCTCCGAGGTCGAAACCTCACGCTAAGAGAACTGCATAGAGAACCTCCTCTCCAACTCTCATGATGTTATGTCTTGAAAGACAGACATCTAAAGAACTTATAGCACACTAATGCTAGTGATGACAAGCAGGGGTGAATCACTGAATGACTCGCCCCATTCTATTTTGTGCCAGAATCGGGACAGTGAGGTGTCTCTGGCACCAAAGTTGAATGCACAATCCCCCATAGAGGCTTGTACATTTGGAGTGCATCGCGAACAAGCTCTCCACGCACCACTAGTTCTGGAGAGAGAACCTCTAGACCTAGTGGTAGGAGCATAAACCGAAGTCTGTGCTCCTATGGCTCCCTGAAACACTATATCCAGGGGTAAGTGTAACTGGTCCTAGCCCTGTAGGATTAGGATACCCTACAGGAAATCCAATTGCTACCTCTGTGAAAGGAGGCAGACCCTTCGGAGTCCCACTGGCGGCACTTCTTAGGGGCGGAGAGGCTACCTTCTTCTTCTTGGGCCAACTAAGTGTAGGAGAAGAATGGGAGGAGGTGCCAGATGATGATGATGACTAGGATGAAGACGACACCTTCCTGTGAAACTCAAGTATCTGACGAGATGACATCTGGACTTCATGAAGACCACAACATGGGAAAGGAGGGTGCTATGCCATGGCACAGAACCAACCTGATCAAGAGCAGAGTTTTCGCTCGGACAGGCAGAGCAGAGTTGAGTGAGCTGACCAGCTCACAACCTCATAATTATGAGTGGTAATTGTCAACTAAGAACTATCACTTTCTCCCAACTTCACTATTCTTCGGACCCTAAGGCCCAAGACATGCACCAAGATGTTAGCATGCAGTTCCGTATGCTACATAAGCCCAAAACCAGACTTAAAGGCAAACCCTCCTGTACTGGTAGAGGCCCATCTTGTTATCCAAGCTCTTATGATAGCGAGTGCCAGAATTCCTGACAAAACCAAGCCTCTAAGGCGAGTCTCGCCAACCAAGCACTTGTGACAGTGAGCACCAGAATTCCTGATGAATTCACATGCGAGGCGAGACTCCTGATTCTCGCAAGGACAATCATCAGGAAAACTTGTCCCACCTGAGTGTTCGGATATCACAAGAAACCAAGCACTCTGCAAGCGCCTGGCGGCTGAGCACCAGTAACTCCAAGGAATCCAGGCACTTGTTGAGACTCCCAAGTCTTGTAAGAACAACAATCATTGGGAGGGTCTTGTCTCACTCGAGAGCTCGGAAACAGAGGGAATGACAAATTTTCTAAGACAATTTGTATTTTTCATAGCTACAAACCTGAGGTCTTAACAATAGGATCATTTCTAGCGCCTAGCTGGATCCGGTAAAAAAGTAGATGAAAGCAAGGAATCTTGTGTTATCTGGCAACGCATGCGTAGATCGGGTGAAGAGTGGTCAAACGCCGAACGTCTACGCCAGTCTTTCCCAACTCAGGATGACTTAACAAAAAGAGGGGCGGCTAGAGGTGGACAGTATAACGTTAAGACCACAGGTTTGTAGCTATGAAAAATACAAATTGTCTTAGAAAATTTGTCATTTGTTCATTCACGAACAAACCCTCGGTCTTAACAATAGGATAGACTCATACTTGGAGGGAGGTATAAGATATCCTAGACCGACTGGGGGCCTACCCGCCAGTCCAGCTCTCAAAAGAAATAGTTCTTAGAGAGGGACTGAAGCCCGTTGAGAAGCTAGATACACTAAAATCTAACCACTCAGAACCTGAGTGACATACAATGATATATGGGATAACCATTGTATAGGGAACCAAAGAAAAACTGTGACTGTCCAAAAAACACACCAGGGCACTAGGGTTTGTAGTACTCCCGGCTCCTCCTTGTCCAGGAGCGGAGCCTATGCTACTAAATAGTGGGTAAGATATTGAATACTGCATGACCACACTACCAGTATGACTACCTCACTCACCTGTATCAGACCAGTCCAGCAAATGACGTATCAATTCCTTAAACTGCCAAGGAAGAAGGAAAGGTACAAGAGAAAGAAGGAGGCCAGCCAACTCACTCATTCTGTCATCCACACAATCATCTTAGGTAAGATACAAAGGTGCCCCGTTAAGGGCAACTGAGTTACACAACCTGTTGGGCAGCCACCACAGGACCCAGGGAAAATGTGTCCATAGATCTGTGGGCAACATCCTTAGCCCTCTTACGCCGATTGGACGTATTAAACGTCGAGTCAAAATGTCTCCCGTATGCCGATTGGACGTATTATACGTCGACTCAGAAAAGTTTTTTTTTAAATTCACGGAAAAATACTTATAGGCCTACCAGCCGAAAACTTTTGAATCAAGTGGCTCAGGGGATGCTGGGAGTTCACGGATCGAGGTGTTGTTTTGTTTACAATTTACGCAGGCGCGCAAGCGCAAAATCAATCCTTCTCGCTTCAGCCTGCATCAGCAACACATCATCCAACAGCGATCTTTTGGCGCAATCGTGTTTGACTGAACTTGTGCAAGACTTTCAACATTTGTGTTGCTACAGGACATTCATAGAGATGTCTCAACGTCGTATGGAACGTGAAAGGCGCGTTTTACCCGTCGGAAGGGATCGTGTAAGGCGAGTTTTGGACTTGGATGCTGGGGAAGGACCAAGCACCCAACATGACCTGGCTCCTCAACGCCGTTCTGTGAGCCACATGTGGATGAAAGTGCTTTTAGAGTGTCTCATGTGCCTTTAGTAACCCCTAGGAAGCATCGGGCCATCCTTAGGGGCATTCGTAGGAATTTGGGAGGGCTCCAACCAAGGGACATAGATGAATATTTATCGGAGCTCGATCGAGAGTATGTCGCAAGTCCTCATTTTGATGGCGGTTGGTCATCTAGTGATGAGGACATAACTCCCGATGATAGTGATGACGAATATTTGCCCCCAATGTCCGTTCGAGGCTCACATCCCGAAAGTGAACTAGAATTCAGTGGTTTTAGTGAGTATGAGGGGGAATCTGAGGAGGGGGAGGATGAGGATATGGGGGGGTCTAGTTTTGTCGCGGATGAGGATACAGAAAGTGAAGGCTTAAGTGAGGGAGATGGGCCAGTGGGGGGGGGGGGGGGTGTTTGTGTGCAAAATTGTGCCCGCGCGGGCACGTAGAAGGTCGGATAGTCGCACCAGCCAAGGTGGAGGTCGGTCATCCGAGAGCGACGATGGGTGGATGGAGGATCCCACACCACCTAACATGCACCCATTCATGGCAAATCCTGGGCTCACCGTACCTGTTCCCCTGACTCCTCTGGGGTTCGCTCAGCTGTTCCTTACGCGGGAATTGCTGGAGTACCTGGTAGCAGAGACGGCGGACTACGCCAGGTACTGCCGTGATGAACTGCGCATAACATTATCATATTGCTGGCGAGACTGCAACCTCACTGACATGGCTCAGTTTGTGGGGCTCCACATTTTTTTTGGATTGATGCCTGCTGCCGACGTCAGGCAATATTGGAGGCAACATTTTTTCTTAGGTATGCCTAAAGTGCCCGGCGTTATGCCCCGTGATACTTTCCTGGCGTTCGACAGGTATTTCAACGCCTTCAACCGAAGGGCCATACCCCGGAATAACTCCGATCGCCTCATTTTAGTGCGCCCAGTGTTGGATTACATTCGTGAACGTTGTAAAACTCTCGTGGTTCCCGGAAAGAACCTTTCTTTAGATGAGGGGATGATGCCTTACAAAGGACGTCTAAGCATTAAAGTGTATAACCCCAAGAAGCCGAAAAAATATGGAGTGAAATTTTATTTTTTATTACCGAGGCCAACACTGGATATGTCGTGGACTTCTTAGTGTATTCCAGGGTCTTCTCCACGATGCATGAAACTGTTTTCAGGCTTGTGGATCGTTTCCGTAACCAGGAATACCACCTGTTTATGGATAATTATTATAACTGTATGCCTGGCCCAGGAACTGTATGAAGCAGGTGTTCACGTCAGTGGTACCCTTCAGTTGGTGCGTGGGGCCCCGAATGTCCTCAAGAGGTTCGCTAGCCATCCGCAACATCTGGCAAGAGGAGAGACAGAGTGGCGGCGGAAGGGAGCTGTCTTCGTCATCTGTTGGAAGGGTGTCTGACTCGTCCCCATGATTACAACGAGCCATGAACCCGTCCAAGAGGAGATCGTACAGAAGAAGACATGTCGACAGGGCTGAGTTGTGTATATGCAGATTCATGTACAGCGCCCTACCGAAATTGGGCACTATAATAGGCACATGGGAGAGTTGATCTCTTTGATCAACTCATCCAGTATTATCCCTTCGCCAGGAGAACCAGGAGGTGGACCCAGAAGCTCCTCAAATACATTCTGCAGTTGGCCCTCCAAAATACCTACATACTCTACTGTGGGTACTACGGTCCCGATCTCCGGAGGATGACCCACTTACAGTTCCTCGAGGCAGCCTAGGATGCCCTCATCAACTTTGATCCCGATGAGTGACCTTCCTTGTCTGCCCCCCTGCCCCGAGCTGTAGATCTGCCTGTAGAGGAAAGGGTAGACCTTAAGGGGGCTAACTTCGGTCATCCTGCTGCCGCTGCCCCTGCTGCCGATGCCCCTGCTGCCGCCGCCGACCCTGCTGCCGCCGCCCCTACTGACAGCCCCGCCCGCACCCCTTCTCGTCGGGTAGTGGACCCTGCGTGTCGGCTGCTGCCAGGGGATCACAAACTGGAGCTCCTAGAAGGGCATAGGCACAAACGGTGACGGGTGTGCCATATGAATGGCAGAAGGAGAGACACCCGGTTCTTCTGTCGCACCTGCAGAATAGCTCTATGCAGGTTCGGGGAGTGTGACCGCAAATACCACAGTGCGGTCTTTTATTGGAGTGCGAGTCTGCGATGGACAGGGGAGGGCGCACGGGACCGCGCCCTAGCCCATCGGCCGTAAGGGCGCGCGTCTCCCTTCTCCACCTGTACCTCGTCATGTCGAGAGGAAAAAAATGCAAGACTCTTCAATGGAGGAGGGAGAAAATAAGAATAGAATGAAGAGTCAGGATTACGAGTGAGTATTCTGCATTTGTTTTATATTTATTTTTTTATTTATTATTTCAAGTTTTTATATCTCAGTATCTATGCATGAATATGATATTTCATTGTATGCAAAAAGAAAAGTGTCACCTGCATTCCTTTTATTTATGTATTTGTACCAGAATCGGAAAATGTAATAAATAAATGTACACATACAATATATACTATATAATAGTACATAAATATATATATATATATATATATATAGATATATATATATATCTATATATATTATATATATATATATAATTTCTTTTTTTTATGTTGGTATTTTTGGGTAAGCAAAATACATAACAGTCTAGTAATCTTCAGTCATTTATCTTCATTTTGAAACAAATTCGAAGTCTCTAGAACAATATCTCGATTTATGGTGAATTAAAAAAAAAAATTTTTCCTTCCCTCCGCGCGCCGATTCGCGGCCGTAAATCTCTGAAATGCGTACGTTGCATTATCCTAATATTT
This sequence comes from Macrobrachium nipponense, assembly GCF_015104395.2. Classification (NCBI taxonomy): domain Eukaryota; kingdom Metazoa; phylum Arthropoda; class Malacostraca; order Decapoda; family Palaemonidae; genus Macrobrachium; species Macrobrachium nipponense. The sequence goes on along the minus strand of NC_087210.1, from coordinate 54,158,708 downwards.
GCTCATTTTCATATTAGGCTTTTTATAGTTTCATATATGAAAATGTGCGCAAATTCATGAACAATACAACAAAAAATAATTGAAGGTTGTAGCTTTTCTCATTTTCGAAATATTTGCATACAAATCACGATAATTAGGAAAAAAACTATGTACGGTCAACTTTGACTCAACCGAAATGGTCAAAAACGTAATTGTAAGCTAAAACTCTTACGGTCTAGTAATATTTAGTCATTTTTCTTCATTTTGAAACAAATTCGAAGTCTCTAGAACAATATTTCGATTTATGGTGAATTTTTGAAAAAAACTTTTTCCTTCCCTCCACGCGCCGATTCGCAGCCGCAAATCTCCAAAATGCGTATGTCGCATTATCCTAATATTTGCTCCTTTTCATATCAGGTCTTTTATATAGTTTCATATATGAAAATGTGTGCAAATTCGTGAAGAATACAAAAAAAAAAATAATTGAAGGTTGTAGCTTTAGCTTTTCTCATTTTCGAAATATTTGCATACAAAATACGATAATTAGGAAAAAACTACGTACGGTCAAATTTGACTCAACCGAAATGGTCGGGAAACGTAATTGTAAGCTAAAACTCTTACGGTCTAGTAATATTCAGTCACTTCTCTTCATTTTGAAACAAATTCGAAGTCCCTAGAACAATATTTCGATTTATAGTGAATTTTTGAAAAAAAATACTTCTTTCTTCCCTCTGCGCACCGATTCGCGGCCGCAAATCTCCGAAATGCATACATCGCATTATCCTAATATTTGCTCCTTTTCATATTAGGCTTTTTATAGAGTTTCATATATGGAAATGTGCGCAAATTCATGAACAATACAACAACAAATAATTGAAGGTTGTAGCTTTACTCATTTTCGAAATATTTGCATACAAATCACGATAATTAGGAAAAAAACTACATACGGTCAAATTTGACTCGACCGAAATGGTAAAAAAACGTAATTGTAAGCTAAAACTCTTACGCTCTAGTAATATTCAGTCATTTCTCTTCATTTTGAAACAAATTCGAAGTCTCTAGAACAATATTTCGATTTATGGTGAATTTTTGAAAAAATCTTTTTCCTTCCCTCCGCGCACCGATTCGCGGCCGCAAATCTCCGAAATGCGTACGTCACATTATCCTAATATTTGCTCCTTTTCATATTAGGCTTTTTATAGAGTTTCATATATGAAAATGTGCGCAAATTCGTGAACAATACAAAATAAAATAATTGAAGGTTGTAGCTTTTCTCATTATCGAAATATTTGCATACAAAATACGATAATTAGGAAAAAAACTACGTATGGTCAACTTTGACTCAACCGAAATGGTCGAAAAACGTAATTGTAAGCTAAAACTCTTATGGTCTAGTAATATTCAGTCCTTTCTCTTCATTTTGAATCAAATTCGAAGTCTCTAGAACAATATTTCGATTTATGGTGAATTTTTGAAAAAAACTTTTTCCTTCCCTGCGCGCTCCGATTCGCGGCCGCAAGTCTCCGAAATGCGTACGTCGCATTATCCTAATATTTGCTCTTTTTCATATTAGGCATTTTATAGAGTTTCATATATGAAAATGTGTGCAAAATTATGAAGAATACAACAAAAATATTTGAAGGTTGTAGCTTTTCTCATTTTCGAAATATTTGCATATAAAAAAATATATATATAAAAATTTTGACATTCTGTCAACTTTAACTCGTCCGAAATGGTCAAAATCTGCAATTCTAATCTAAAACTCTTACAGTATTGTAATATTCAATCATTTTTCTTCATTTTGAAACAAATTGGAAGTCTCTAAAACAATATTTAGATTTACGGTCAATTTTTGAAAAAAACATTTTTTTACTTCCGCACGTTACGAATTCATGCATCATTTTGTGATAATATTTTTTCTGTGTTGCTTTTATCGTTTTACAATGTGTTATATATCAAAATGATCACAATTTAGTGTACAATACAACGAAAAAAAGGTAACTCGTTAGCTTTAACCCCTTCTTTACCGGGTGGGTGAGCAGAATGTAAACATTGCGTTCGCTGCCGAACTGAATCTCTCGGTAGTGACTCCAGTTTGAAGGGGTGCCGATCGTAAAAATATTTGCCAAAAATACACTAATCAAGACAGGCTAATGAAATTATCAGGTATTATTACCACTATAATAACACATATTCTCTGTTAGTTTTATCATCCTACAGGGAAAATAAATGATTTTATGAAAAAAAATGTGAAACTCAGTGTCCCTTGTACAAGGGACACTGGTGGTCGGTGAGAAAACTAGTCTTGAATAGAAATTCGGTCTTACAGAATGTTGGTATATCGCACCTGGAACATGCACATAAATAGTATACAAAATAGAACAGTAAATAAGCACGTAATAACAAAAAAAAGAGCAAAAACTAAAGCGAAAGCCCCGCCAATATATATGGAAATCGCAAATTTTATAGTATATCTTTCAAAAATTGGTCGATGTCATTTTCTACGTTTTCTAAGATTAGTTTCATCACAGAAAACAACTTTAGGGGTATCAGGGGTATCTAAACTAATTTTTCAAGTTTCTTGTCCTCAGAAAAAATAGCTTTTTTGCTTTTTCTCTGGTTTGGTTTTTTATATATAAAGTTACTATAAGGCTTTATTTTTACCTTCATTTATCTGGTGTTCATATCTTTTATTTGTAAAATGTAATAAGTGAATAAATAAATAAATACAGTAAATGATGATACAACTAGTTTTATACTTGGGTAGAAGTTATTACATGTTTACGCTTGTCTGGTTTTGTGATTTTTTTGTTGAGACGCAGTTCATCTGTCACCTACACACTACTATAAGCAGTAATAATATTTTTTTGGGTTCATCATACGTCTGGCATCGTGTCATACTGTTTATTTTGCTCCAAACTCTTCAAACCAAAATTACAGAATGATTGGAAGTCCCTATCTGAAAAGAGGAGTTTTGGTGGTACTATGCGTACCACCTTTATGCACCCGGTGCGATGTAGTAGACTTGAATGGTGGTACCCACCTACCTCCAAACAAACTTTCGGTAATGAAGAGGTTAACCCTTTTTCGCACAGCACGATTTGAATACAATTATGTATGATTTTTTTTTTCGCTACCATATATCGCATTATTTATATATGATAATGATATTTTTTCATTTCTGATGGTTGCATACTAAACTTCAGGCAATGAACAAAAAAAGGAGCCAAAAATGAACTCTTAATCTTGAAAACTAAGCGCGCTGTGATTTTTTGAAAAATTATTTTTTCCGCTTCCGCTCTCACTCAAAACCAGCGCCGGCATACGGGAGAGGTTTTGATTTTTAGGGTTTCGGCGTAAGAGGGTTAAGATAGAAAGAGGTGAATGTGGATGTGGACTGGCGTAACCAAGTACCAGTGCTCAGCACTCTATGTGCAGTCAAGTTCTTTTTGAAAGCCAGAGAGGAACCAATACCTCTAACGTTATGTGCTCCAGCCTGCACAGACGTGGCGATGAAATCATCAAGAGTCAAGTTTGCCTGTCTGATGACTTCCCGTATCCAAAAAGAGATAGTATTCTTAGACACCACTTTCTTCGTACGGCCTGTACTGACAAAAAGCCTGCGGCAGCCTGGTCTAAGGTGCCGAGTCCTTTTAAGATAGTAACACAGGGTCCAGACAGGGCACAACAAAAGCTCTTGAGCATCACCACCCACAAAGTCAGTCAGTGAGGGAATGGAGAATGAAGCGAACCTGTCATCTTGCACCGAGGGATTTTGGGTCTTGGCCACGAACTCCGGAACAAATTTGAAGGACACTGACTTCCATCCCCTGGTGTGCTTCACCTCATAACTGACCGTGGAGCTCTCCTACCCTTTTGGAAGATGCCAAAGCCAAAAGGAAAACTGTCTTAAGAGTCAGGTTCCTATCAGATGAGCGGCGCATGGGCTCTTAGTCTAGCTCTTAAGCACCAAGGAAACATCCCACGTTCGGGGCTTGAGCTCTCTAGGAGAAGACGACTGCTCAAACCTCTTAACTAGCAGGGAAAGTTCCCAGGAGGAGGAGACGTCTATACCCTTCAGGCGTAACACCAAACTCAGAGCCGCCCAGTAGCCTCTAATAGCAGACACAGACAAACGTTTCTCGTCTGAGGAAGGTTAAAAAGTCTGCTATTTGCTGAATAGAGGTCGCGAGTGGAGAAAAGCCCCGTTTACGACACCAATCACAGTAGATCGCCCATTTGCCTTGGTAAACTGCGGAGGTTGACTTCCTAAGACTGCTCAACATGTGCCCAGCTGACTTCTGAGAAAAGCCTCTCTCTCGGAGGAGATAGTTGATAGCCTCCAACCGTGAAGAGACAGGGATTCTACTGACTGGTGGAACCTTTCTGCATGGGGCTGTCACAGCAGATGCCGCCAAGGCGGAATCTCCCTTGGAATCTCCAACAATGATAGCAGATCTGGAAACCATTCTGCCTGAGGCCACAGAGGGGCCACCAGAGTCATTCTGAGACCCTGTGAACCCAACAGCCTGTTCAGAACCTGACGGATCAAACAAAACAGAGGGAAGGCATACACCTCCAGGTTGTCCCAGGGATGTTGGAATGCATCTTCTGCCAATGCCAAGGGATCTGGGACCACTGAACAGAACACTTCCAGCTTCCTGTTGTAACGTGTTGCGAAAAGGTCCAGCATGGGTCTCCCCCAAATCTGGAAAAGCCTGTCCGCCACCACTTGATGAAAGGACCACTCTGTGCCTAAGATCTCATCCCGGCGACTGAGTTTGTCTGCGACCACATTCCGTTTCCCTGAGATATACCTGGCTGAAAGTTCTACCGAATTGCTGATTGCCCACTGGTGAAGCTCGACAGTCAGGGCATGAACCTGCTGAGAAACTAGGCCTCCCTGTTTGTTCACGTAGGCTACCACCGTGGTGTTGTCCGACATGAGAATGACAGAGTGACCCTCTACCATCCCCCCGAAACTCCTTCAGACCCAGGAAAGCCGCCTTCAACTCCAAGACATTGATATGCTGTTGCTTGTCCTCTAAACCCCAAACGCCTGAAGCAATGAGGCTGCCTATGTGCACACCCCAACCTGCAAGGGAGGTGTCCGAGAACAGAAGGAAGCTGGAGGGAGAGAACACAGAGGGATGCCCTTCAATAGATTCTGGTCGTCCAGCCACCAACGAAGGTCTTCTCTCACTTTCAAAGACAGTGGGACCATAAACGGGAGAGTCCCCCACCGGAGACCAGAATTCCCCCAGTCTCCATTGCAGAGACCGAAGATGAAGACACCCATGAGGGACCAGCTTCTCCAGGGAAGATAGCACTCCCAGAAGAACCTGCCACTGATGAGCTGACTGATGCGACTTTGAGAGGAAGTTGCGCTCCACAGCCCGCAACTTCTCCAATCTCTGATCCGACGGGAAAACTCTCGCCACTGTCGTATCGATGACCATGCCCAGGTAGAGAATCCTTTGAGTGGCACCGAGATTCGACTTTTCCTGGTTGACTAATATGCCCAGGTCCAGACAGAACCGAAGAAGATGATCCCTGTCTTGCAGCAGCTTTTCCCTGGAAACTGCCAAGACCAACCAATCGTCGAGGTACCTCAGCAAACGGATCCCCTGAGCATAGGCCCAACCATAAGATGATGAAGGTTTACTTATTTTTTTTTACTCATTAACTTTTTCTGGGGTTGTATCCCCTTTCTAAAGGTGCTTGACTTTTGATTCAGGCATTGTTACAGACTCTTCACTAAGGTCCTCTTGTTGACAATTGTCCCAGCATCCATTTTTTCTTCTTTATCTTCATTGGAATTTTTCAGATTCAATTTCTTTTGTCTTTCCCCATTTTCTATTACTACATCTACAAATGACTTCTGGGTGTTGAATTTCTGCAGTCTTTTGTCTTGCCTCTTTAAAGGTAATGCGCTCTTGAGTCTTGATACAAAGTGTTTCTTTTTCAATGATATACTTGATACGTGATTTATGTCCTGCATTATGGTCTCCCCCACAACTAGGGCAGCATGGAGTAAGCTCACAATTCCCATGTTCTTTTCTTCCACAGTTGAAGCATATAGCTGGTTCATTTCTTTCTTTTTTCCTGCATGTTGTAATTTGATGGCCAAACATTTGGCAATGGAAACATCTTCTGGGAGCGGGAATATACTGTCTGACTGGCAAGTGAAGCCATGCAGCTTTCAGAAATTTAGGGAGTCTCAAACAATCAAAGGTGAGTATCAAAGTAGGTGTTGGATGTAATAGGCCCAATATTTTTTTTTTTTATCAGTCTCACATCAACCACCTTCTGATCAGCAAATTCTTTTCGGAGAGTGTCCTCAGAATAATGTAAGAGTTCAGTACTATACACTACTCCTTTCGACCGATTCATTGTTTTGTGAGGAGTGCATTTTGCTGCACTTCCCTCTACAGCACTAATAGATAGTAACTTTCTACTTTCATCTGGTGTTGAAACTTCAAGTAAGCTTCCTTCACCTTGAGAAGCTATCTTTGGTTCTCTGCCAATGTATTTCACAATATCTCTATGGACATCAAATATATTTAGTTCTTTTATGTTTTTGTCAAGGTCAAGAGAAAGGTATTTGTTATACGTCTCAGGTTCTTGAGATCCAAGCAACATTCCAATATCATGATTAGCATTCCTATTTCTATTATTAAGTCTACTATTCTTTCCTCTGTTCTGAACTACATAAGGGCTCGTAGTAACAATCAAAGAACCTTTGTTGTTTTCATTGGAGGAGGTTGGGGATGGCATAGGGAGGTCCTTATCCAAGCCTAAGGTTGTCAATGGTGCCAAAGAGTCGGGGAGTTTGAAGAAAAAAAGGGGGGGAAACATACACACATAACAACTGCTTGGGAAGACCAACAAGGTATTGTGGACTAGACAGGGTTCGACATTCTCCACTAACGGCACACGTAGAAGTTGCTTCCCCACGGTCTGCCCCATACCCTACCCTTTCAAGATAGCACCAATATGCTTGCAGTGGCCCAGGTATAAGCCAATCTGCCTGCTGGGAGTTCTGCCCCCACTAATGGGGACAGACTCCCCACTCCAAAACTATCGATGGGCTTCCGGACAAAAGCCAGGAGTCCCATCCCAAAAACCAGCCCCCCCTGGATTCCGAAGGGCTGATCCCTGGAGATGGTTCCGCCCCCAAGATAGCAATGGGAAAATCCCATCACCATCTCTTGAGTCCAAACCGTATTGGGTGGCGACTCACCACCACAACTCCCACAATTAGCTTCGAATCCAAACCCCCTCCAAACCACGAACCCCTCCCAGACTCACCCAAGCAGTAAAATTTTTTGAAAGTGGAAATGTCCTCGCAAGTTAATGCCAAAAGTTTTGTAGGCATTCCCTCAGGATCCAGCCTTGGCAAACTTGAAGGCAGAATCCCTTACCCCCTCACCACGTGAAGGAACCTACTCGAGGGGAGGTGGGGGTAGGAGTTTGCTAAAGCCTCTAGAGCGAAGTGAACCGTCCCGGTCAGAAACAGTGGCGTTAACCTTCTGCAAGACCGACTGAACGTGCCCTGACAATGGCAGCTGGAGAGATGATTTGGGGTCCTGAGCAGCTCCCACCAAGGCTTCCAAGCAAGTGTGAGACGACCGATCCTGAGTCCTATTTTCCAAGTTGTTGAACCCACTAATGAGATCAACAACCTCCAAAAAGGAAGACAGAAACTCCTGCGTGTCCCCTTCTTCCTGCTCTGGCACCGGCAACCGACGACGAGAAGGATGTGTAGGCTCCTCTAACGCGTTTTCTTCAAAATTCACAGAAGGGTTAGTAGGCAAACAGTCTGAAATCTCTACTAGCCTATCTGGGCTGGATCCAAGCGTCAGCCTCCGAGACGGACCCACTGAAACATTAGGCACATCACTTACCTCAACAGGTGACTCCAGACGACCATGAAGAGACACGGGCGTGGTGGCCGTACGTACGTGAGATGGGCACTTGAGATTGACGGAGAATCCCTTATAGTGGAAGACTTGGAAGCAAGCAAACACTCCGGCTGCACCACCTCCGTGCTCACTACCTTCGACCTCTTGACAGGCGCCTTCAGGTCTTTACGGCGACGAATAGGCCTGGGAGAAGAAGGAGCACTACCATCATGTGCACGGACGGGGGAGGTTGCAACACGCTTGCGATGTACAAGGACGGGGTGGGGTGGTTGCACGTACGAGGTTCGGCGGCGAAGCAACCCCTGCAGAACACACATCACTAACACTGCCCGAAACCACAGCACTCTCGGGAACACGTCCGTGCTGTTCCTCCCTCAGCGGCGAAGGAAGGGCAAGGTTTTTAGCCTTCCAATGCCTAATACGCCCACGAGGCGTAGATGGGGAAGAGGGAGAGGGAGACAGCACCAGCTTCTTATGCGCACTCTTCTCAGAAGGCGTGGACGAAGCAACGCATTTCCTACCAGTCCTCCCAACCGATAAGGCAGCCAACTTCACATCTAAAACAGAGTCCAGCCTCTGAAGCACCGCCTGGCATATGAGCTCGGACTGATGTGCCAGAGAAGGTTCCAAAGACAAGCACTCGGGATGACCTGTGAACAAGTGCCCAACACAGCACCTGACTAGAGGCAAGCTTCTAGACTGGTGACAGGAATGCAAGCCTTAGCCTTCACTCTCAAGGCTCCTGAACATAAGCCCAGGGGCAAACGAAACAGTTCCAGAACCCAAAGGTCAGGAAGACCCGACAAGAGAACCCACTTCCTCCACAGGCTTCTCTGCTTCACCAGGTGTATGAATCCTGAGTCGAACACCAGATGGGAACCTACCAAGCACTGACCAGCACTCAATGAGTGCTAGCAGATGTTCTGGCTGGAAAGGGCGAGACGTAAATGCTTTGCCCATTCTCCCGCCCTGTACCTGAACTGGGATGGTGAGATGTCTCTCCACCAACAGTTCTGGATGCTCATGAATCAAAGAGACACAAGCACTCTGAACAGCTTGTGAATGAGTGGTGCCCAACACAGAACCTGTCTAGAGGCGAACCTCTAGACTGGTGACAGGAATGCAGGCCGAAGCCTGCACTCCCATTGCTCCCAAAACACAGGCCCAGGGGCAAGTGAAACGCAAGTCCAGGGGCAAGCAATTTGGTTCCTGAACCCGAAGGTTGGGAGGAGCTAACGAGAGATCTCATTGCCTCCTCGAGGACTTCTTAGGGAAGAAGCAGCATTCCTCTTCTTGGCCACAGGAGGCCGGTCTGGATTCTGGAGCCTCCTCGAGCTTCAGAAAAGGAGGGGAAGGGCAGTGGAGGATAATGTTCTTCTGCAGTACTTCTACAAGATGAAGATCAGACATCATCAGAAGTAGAGTGAATAACAACAGGTCAGCTGGAGTAGACACTGTTCAGTGATAAAACTCCGATAACAACAGCACTCTCATATGATTCACAGAAGGGGAACCATACACACACTTGAGGGTCAATGCCACACAATGCTATCATGTTAGATACAATCCCGAGGGTTAGCATAACCACATGAAGAGATACCTAACCATCTACTGCTATGATCTACTATAGCTAACTGTTACCCTGAAGAAAAAAAATCATGATTAATATAATAAGGAGAATTATCTATAAAAAGAACAAAGGCATTGCTCCCTGAAACAAGAGGAGATCCAAAAACATGAACACCACACAACTGGCCCCTTCCTGCGTGAAGCAGAAGGAAGAATACCGGGAGAGGAAAAACAGATGGTGAGCCTCTGAAGTTTTCCCAGGAAAATTCTTCCAAAGCGTAAGCATGAAGGTCAAAATCAATAACAAATATACAGTCAAGCCCTTAATATCAAAGGTTGAGAGAAGGTGATAAGGGATTGTATAAATGCCCTTGCTGCCGACCCCTAAGATATGAAGGGGTAAGGCGACTTGCAAGGCTATCACAAAAAGTAACCACCTTGTTTTGTTCAAGAGTTTTAACGGCCGTATTCCAGCTTCACCATAAGCATATTCCTATTATAAAGGACTGAGGGTTTGTATATTGTGTAGGAACAATTATGCACTTAGCTTTCAACTTGGATGTTTCCACAATCCTCAGTAGTAATGAAATCATGGCGACGAAGATCTTTAATCACAGAGCACTGGTTTCAGAACACTTTACATAGTTGTGCAAAAGAAGTAATGGCTTCTTGGTATATTTTTGTTGTATTTAAACAATATGATGGCATATAGCCACTTCTTAAAGAGTTTTTTGATGTAGGTAAATTGGGTTCAGCATTCGCTGAGTCTATCATGTGCTATAATGTTCATCATTATGACACAATACTGGCCACAAGACCAGCTAAAAGAGAATTCTTTGACATTAGTCTGGTCTCCATGGAGCTCTGGATACACCACGGAAAAGGTAACTCCTTGAGGACGAGACAGCGAGTGCACTATAAAAATATACCAAATTATAAAAGCAATCTACAGTGATAAAATGTTCTCTTGTGTATTACTGTGTTTATTAACCCTTAAACGCCGAAGCGGTCAAATAAAAAATGTCTCCCGTGTGCCGGAGGTGTTTTTCAAAAAATCAGAGCGCGCTTAGTTTTCAAGATTAAGAGTTCATTTTTGGCTCCTTTTTTTTCATTGGCTGAAGTTTAGTATGCAACCATCAAAAATGAAAAACATTATCATTATCATATATAAATAATGCGATATATGATAGCGCAAAAACGAAATTTCATATATAATTGTATTGAAATCACTTTGTGCGCAAAACGGTTAAAGGTAACAAGTTACTTTTTTTTCGTTGTAATGTACACTAAATTGCGATCATTTTGGTATATAACACATTGTAAAACGATAAAAGCAACACAGAGAAAATATTATCACAAAATAATGCATGAATTCGTAACGCGCGGACGTAAACAAATATTTTTTCAAAAATTTACCATAAATCTAAATATTGTCCTAGAGACTTCCAATTTCTTTCAAAATGAAGGAAAATTATTGAATATTACTATACTGTAAGAGTATTAGCTTACAAATGCAGTTTTCGACCATATCTGACGAGTTAAAGTTGACCGAATGTCGATTTTTTTTATATATATATATTTTTTATATGCAATTATTTCGGAAATAAGAAAAGCTACAACCTTCAAATATTTTTCGTTTTATTCTACATAAAATTGCGCACATTTTCATATATAAAACTCTATGAAATGCCTAATATGAAATGGAGCAAATATTCCGAGAATGGGACACACGCATTTCGGAGATTTGTGGCGGAGAATCCGTGCGCCGAGGGAAGGAAAGTTTTTTTTTTTTTTAAATTCACCATAAATCTAAATATTGTGCTAGAGACTTCGAATTTGTTTCAAGATGAAGATAAATGACTGAATATTACTAGACTGTAAGAGTTTTTAGCTTACAATTGCGTTTTTCGACCATTTCGGTAGAGTCAAAGTTGACCGAACGTGGTTTTTTTCTATTTATCGTGATTTATATGCAAATATTTCAAAAATGAGAAAAGTTACATCCTTCAATTATTTTTTTTTTTTGTATTCTACATAAAATTGCACATATTTTCATATATAAAACTTTATGTAACGGCTAAAGAAAATGTTATTTTTTTCATAAATTCACCATAAATCGAAATATTGTGCTAGAGACTTCCAATTTGTTGCAAAATGAAGGTAAATGCTTGAATATTACTATAATATTAGCGTTTTAGCTTACAATTGCGTTTTTCGACCATTTCGGTAGAGTCAAAGTTGACCGAATGTTGAAAATTTGTCACTTATCATTATTTATATGAAAATATTTCAAAATTGATAAAAGCTACAACCATGAGTTATTTTTAGTTGTATTGTGCATGAAATTCGCACATTTCCATATATAAAACTTTATGAAACGGCTAATTTTAAAATGGTCCAAACATTACCACAATCGCATGTATGATTTTTTTCGGAAGAGTTACCGCGCGGACGTAAGGAAAAAGTTTTTTCATAAATTCACCATAAATCGAAATATTGTGCTAGAGACTTTCAATTAGTTGCAAAATTAAGGTAAATGATTGAATATTACTAATATATAAGAGTTTTAGCTTACAATTGCGTTTTTTGACCATTTCGGTAGAGTCAAAGTTGACCAAAGGTTGAAATTTTGGCACTTATCGTTATTTATATAAAAATATCTCAAAACTGATAAAAGCTACAATCATGAGTATTTTTTTGTTGTATTTTACATAAAAATGCGTACATTTTCATATATAATACTCCATGTAACGGCTAATTCAAAATGGTACAAAAATTATGTCAAAGTGACGAAATAATTTCCGAGATGTGTCACAGATACTTTTTAGTGCGGCAAGAAGGAAATTCGCGCTTGCGCGCCTGCGTAACGATTGTAAACAAAACAACACCTCGATCCGTGAACTCCCAGCATCCCCCAAGGCGCGTGATTCAAAAGTTTTCGGCTGGTAGGCCTATAAGTATTTTTCCGCGAATTTAAAAAAAAAAAAATTTGAGTCGACGTATGGTACATCCATTCGGCATAGGGGAGACATTTTGACTCTACGTTTAATACGTCCATTCGGCGTTTAAGGGTTAAATATACTTATGATCAACTGCACTTGTAAAAGAGAGTAGAGTAAATCAAGCAAAGCAAATAAAATTGTAACATAATACACACGAATGCACGCACTCATTCGTATGTGTCATGAACTTCATCGAGATTTAGTTTCGTATATTTCTGTTTATGATGCAGTAATTCATATTTCATTACAGAATATGTACAGAGAGAGAGAGAGAGAGAGAGAGAGAGGTATGTTTACATTGGTAAAACAAATCAGGAAACAGCTGTTTTGTGATTTGGAGGGATTTTACTTTAACACAAAGTATGTTAGTTTACCTTTGTATACCCATTTTACTTTTATGTACAAAATAAAAACAATAATCCCAATAATACATTAGTTTCTTTTAGCACCTAAAAATTATTTTCCTAATTCTTTTTGGAGGAGACTCAATCAGCCGATTCTGAGAATGCAAACATTACAAATGTCAGGACAATATTTTTTTTATACATATTACGATGATAATAGATCAATATCATAACACAGTAAACCCCCGGTATTCACAGGGAATAGGTACCACAACCCCCCACCCCGACCCTGAATAGCTAAAATCCGCAAACATTTGGTTGGCATCCACCAAAGACTACCTGTAAAACCATTTATAACTACCTATTTCATTTGACACACCAAATGTATACCTTAAGCTCTCATCCTAGACCAACTATAACTTAAACTATCATCCTAAAATACTTCAATATAATTTCAAAGTCATATTACGTTACCCTTAAAAATATATGCCTTGCAACTAAGTAAAAGCTAAACTAAAGTCCCCCCTTACATTCAATCAGAGCCATTTTCTCTCATTGAGGTTGAGGTGATCTCATTTTCTTTTTACAGAATAGGAAAACAATAGGCATTCACAAGCCAAGAATGTGCACTTAAATTGAAAAAAATTATGATATTAGTATGCTGTGTTTATTCTAATAATTGAAAATTAGTATATTACGTTTGTATAGAAAAAATGTATTTAGGTAGTCATGAAAAAAAAAAAAACTAATCAATCAGAGCCATTTTCTCTTGAGTACCGAGGCTGTCCCATTTTCTTTTTACAGAACAGGGGAAACACTAGAAAAACAATAGAATTCACAAGTTCAGTATGTAATTAAATATGTTGGAATTTATATTATATATATATATATCTATATATATATATATAATTATCATGTAAGTATGCTGTTTATTTAATATCCGAAAAAATTAGTAAAACTTGTTTTTATCATAAAAAATGGATTTAGTTATGAAAACATCAACAAAAATCTGTGAATAGCCAAATTTTTCGTGAATAATTTTGGGATAAGTTTCACAGTAAAATCTGCAAATCGATGAAGCAGCAAATTGCAATACCGCAAACCACAGGTTTGACTGAATAGCATAAACGGCTTCTATATGCGAAATAAGCTAGGCGTTTGAGTGTGCTTCTCGCTTCCCATAGTTGGTACTAGTCCTGGCTTACCTGACCAGACCGACATATTGGTTTTGGAGGGTGGATCCATCACTAGAGTTTTCCTCTCTTGTTACGTAAATGTAGGTGCTAGGCCTGTCTTACCTGACCAGGTCGATATGTTCGATTTTGGAGGGTTAGGTTAGGTTCTAGAGTGTCCTCTTTTGTGACGTACTAGTAGGCGCTAATCCTAGCCTACCTGACCAGAAAGGTGTATCCGATTTTGGAGGGTTAGGCTAGGCACAATGAATTTGCTCGCCTTTATTCGTCTGTACTTCCTCTTCTTCCTTATCAAGATATTTTGTAAAGTATAGCCTTGGCTCGTTACCTCCTTTAGGGTGTCAGTTGGCCTGCCGTCATCTGCCCCTTTAGTAGTAGGCTATATTACGTCTTCTCGGAGGGTGTTTAACCCTCTTACGCCGATTGGACGTATTAAACGTCGAGTCAAAATGTCTCCCGTATGCCGATTGGACGTATCATTTGTCGGCTCAAAAAAGTTTTTTTAAAAATTCGCGGAAAAATACTTATAGGCCTACCAGCCAAAAACTTTTGTATCACGCGCCTTGGGGGATGCTGGGAGTTCACGGATCAAGGCATTGTTTTGATTACAATTGCTACGCAGGCGCGCAAGCGCGAATTTCTTTCTTATCGCACTAAAAAGTATTGGTGACACATCTCGGAAATTATTTCGTCACTTTGACATAATTTTTGCACCATTTTAAATTATCCTTTACATGAAGTATTATATATTAAAATGTGCGCAATTTCATGTAAAATACAACAAAAAAACACTCATGATTGTAGCTTTTATCAGTTTTGAAATATTTTCATATAAATAACGATAAGTGCAAAAATTTCAACCTTCGGTCAACTTTGACTCTACAGAAATGGTCGAGAAACGCAATTGAAAGCTAAAGTTCTTATATTATAGTAATATTCAATCATTTGCCTTCATTTTGCAACAAATTGGGCGTCTCTAGCACAATATTTCGATTTATGGTGAATTTATGAAAAAACTTTTTCCTTACGTTCGTGCGATAACTCTTCCGATAAATTTTTTCGTGCGATTGTCCTAATATTTGCACCCTTTTAAATTTGCCGTTACATAAAGTTTTATATATGGAAATGTGCGCAATTTCATGCACAATACAACTAAAAATAACCCATGGTTGTAGCTTTTATCAGTTTCGAAATATTTTCATATAAGTAACGGTAAGTGCAAAAATTTAAACTTTCGGTCAACTTTGACTCTACCGAAATGGTAGAAAAACGCAATTGTAAGCTAAAACTCTTATATTCTAGTAATATTCAATCATTTACCTTCATTTTGCAACGACTTGGAAGTCTCTAGCACAATATGTCGATTTATGGTGAATTTATGAAAAAAAAAAAAAAAAAATTCCTTACGTTCGCGCGGTAAATCTTCCGAAAAAATCAGAATTTTTTTGTGCGATTGTCGAAATGTTTGCACCATTTAAAATTAGCTGTTACATAAAGTTTTATATATGAAAATGTGCGCAATTTCATGTAGAATACAACTAAAAATGATTGAAGGTTGTAGCTTTTCTCTTTTTTCGAAATATTTGCATATAAATCACGATAAATAGAAAAAAAACCACGTTCAGTCAAATTTGACTCTACCGAAATAGTTGAAAAACGCAATTGTAAGCTAAAACTCTTACGGCCTAGTAATATTCCGTCATTTTTCTTCATTTTGAAACAAATTTGAAGTCTCTAGAACAATATTGTGATTTATGGTGAATTTTTGAAAAATATATTTACCTTCACTCCGCGCGCCGATCGCGGCCGCAAGTCTCCGAAATACGTACATTGCATTATCCTAATATTTGCTCCTTTTCATATAAGCCTTTTTATAGAGTTTCATATATCAAAATGTGCGCAAATTCATGAAAAATACAATAAAAATAATTGAAGGTTGTAGCTTTTTCCATCTCCGAAATATGTGCATATAAAAAAATATATATATAAAAATTTCGACATTCGGTCAAATTTAACTCGTCTGAAATGGTCGAAATCTGCAATTCTAATCTAAAACTCTTACAGTATCGTAATATTCAATCATTTGTCTTAATTTTGAAACAAATTGGAAGTCTCTAGAACAATATTTGGAATTACGGTGAATTTTTGAAAATAAAATTTTTTTACGTTCGCGCGTTACGAATTCGTACATCATTTTGTGATAATATTTTTCCCGTGTTGCTTTTATTGTTTTACTATGTATTATATATCAAAAGGATTGCAATTTAGTGTACAATACAACGAAAAAAAAGTAACTCGTTAGCTTTGACCGTTTTTTGCACAGCGTGATTTGAATACAATTATCTATGAATTTTTTTTTTCGCTACCATATATCGCATTATTTACATATGATAATGATATAATTTTTCATTTCTGATGATTGCATACTAATCTACAGGCAATGACAAAAAAATGAGCCAAAAATGAACTCTTAATCTTTAAAACTAAGCGCGCTGTGATTTTTTGAAAAAATTATTTTTTCCGCTTCCACGCTCACTCCAAACCGGCGCCGGCATACAGGAGAGGTTTTGATTTTTAGGGCTTCGGCGTAAGAGGGTTAATGACCTGACCGGCTGCCGTTGCCAGGCTATTACTAGTTTACCTTTCTCCTCCGGGCTCTCCCTTCTGTTCCAGACTCGTTCCGGAGGTGTTTTGTTAGCTCGCTGACCGAATAACCCTACTGGTGAACAGCAGCTGGAGCATCAAGCACTGTTCCGGTGGATTAGTCAGAGGTGGTTAAGGTTAGAAAGATTATGTATTCTCTGTTGGTATGTCTCCGGCCCTGTGTTTATTCCGGTGAGGTGTGGTCTATCATCACATGCGCCAGAATGTTATACGCCAGAATGTTATACGCCAGAGTTCTACGTACCGCTGTTCCCGCTGCTCTGTTTTCCGTATTCTCTGTTGTTATCGCTGCTTTCCCCACTTCGGTGGGGGCGGAACTAGGCTTAGGCAATGCGTTTCCAATTGACTTGGAATTGCTATCCTACTCCAGTGTGATCCGACTCAGGCTTACGTTATACCTTGTTTCCCTGTTCTGTTGGTATCAGGCCAACTCCGCCGGTCATAGCTATTGCGATACAGAGATTATGGATTCCGGAGTAGGCGGAGACAATCAGAGCTTTTACGTTAAGTAAAATTTTAATAGTTGATGTTTACCTTTAGCGGGTTTTAGTAGAACTAGTCTAAGTGTACACATACCGCCGGAATTAACTCCGGCGGAACTATTTGACGATACTCATGTATCAATTTTAACTTACAGATGGTACGCTGTCAGGAGTTAGGTTGCACAGCCGTCCTCCAACAACCGAGTGGTCATGAGGTCTGTCGGTCTCATGCCAGTTGTGCTGTGCAGATCGATGACCTATTTGTATGGCACCCGGACGGCTGTGAAGTTTGCTACTCCTTGTTTGAGAATGTGATTGATGAGTCGGTAGGTACCATCCTCACCTTGGTAATGTTCTCTATTTTTATATATCCTTATATATATATTTGAAAATAAGGCCCTTTCCGCCACTGGAGGATCTGATTTCGTCCTCTCTTACAGACTCCTCAGGCGCTTAAAGCCTCCTCGTTGGCGACCCCAAGGGTCTGGGTTGGAGGTTTTGGTAGGAACGTCGCTGCCGGATGCCCCTACGTACTGTCGGAGGAGCTTTATTCGTTACTGTACCCGAACGCGCGGACTTCTTCGGCAGTAGCTAAGGAAGTGGCGGCCCCTATTATTGCCAAAATACAGATGGAGACCCAGGCCCCCTCCGGAAGACCAAGAGGCCTTGAGCGAGGAGGTGGCGGAAGAGGTGGCGGCCATCAGTATCCATCATGAACCCATGACCGTCGACACGCAGGAAGAAAGTAGGAAAGTAAGTGAGGCAGGTAGTTTTAGATCTAGATCTTCTAAAAAGAAATCACTTTCTTTCAGCCCAACTCAGTCTTCTTCCTCTTCTTTTCAGGGCTTCTCAAAGTCCATAAACCTTGGGGACAGGTCTGGTTCCGTGATCCCCAAGGTGAAAGCTCTGAAAAAGAAGACTCTGCCTAGGACT
Organism: Macrobrachium nipponense; assembly: GCF_015104395.2. Taxonomy (NCBI): domain Eukaryota; kingdom Metazoa; phylum Arthropoda; class Malacostraca; order Decapoda; family Palaemonidae; genus Macrobrachium; species Macrobrachium nipponense. The sequence goes on along the minus strand of NC_087210.1, from coordinate 54,140,617 downwards.
ACCAGACCAACTAAACCTACTCCGGCGAGTTCCACTAGGTCGTCATTGGTTCCCACGCCTATGGCTTCCTCAGCTAAAGCTACTCCCCCGCCTCAGGGGTCGAGAATTAAGGTATCTAAAGCCAGACCTACAGAGTCCGGCTTCGACCTTGATGCCTTCGCTAATCTTCTCATGGAGAAGATGGGCAATATCGTGGACTTGAGGTTTTAGTCGATGTCTTCTCAGCTCGCCTCGGGCTTGGAGACATCGGGTCAGTCCATCCTGTCTCTGGCTCAGAGACTACAAGTCCAGGAGAGTTTGCTGGCCGGACTTATGCAGTCCGGAGGCACACAGCAGTCCTTCATTGTGCCTAACGCTTTTAAACTTCCGCCATTCGAGGACAGCAACCCATGGCGATTGGCTCTGCATGCTCCCTTCTTGGATGGCATGCTGACGATTGAAGGCTGTGGAACCCGTCCCATGGAAGATTACGAATTCTTCCCGGCGGACCTCCAGTTTCCCTTCCCAGGCTTCACTCGGTTAGCTGAGGAAGCATTCGTCAGGGTAGACAGGGTCCCAAAGGAGACTGTAATTTATCCTAGGGACCAGGCACAGTCGGCATGGGTCCGCAGCCTTTTGGAATGGGAGTGCGTCAACACCAAACTAACACCAAACAAGGGTTGCTACACCATGTTCGTGGTGGGGGATAACATCCTGACCCCTTGCACGTCTAAGATCGCGGAGTTAACTCTTCAGGCCGGAATGGAGGAGAAGCCGATGCCTCAGCTTTGAGAGACAGAGCCTACCTCTCTGCTCTTTCCCGGAGATCTGGAGTGCTGGGTGGGCGCTCCAGAAACGTTCACAGTGGGCAAACTCGATCCGGAGTGTGCTTCCACTCAGTTTAGTGAACGACTACCCAGAATCCAGGATGCCATGGTAAAGGCAGAGTTTCAGTCCAGGTGTAGACTGAGTAGGTCGATCAATTCTGTTACTACATCGGAGTTGACGGCTTCTGTCTACTCTGAGGAACCTCTATTCCGGGTTCTAACAAAGTCACTTTTGCAGACTTTCCAGTGTGACCTTTATGACTTTGTGGTTGCTAGGCGGAACTGCAGGAAGCATGTCTTTGCCGATGCTTCCATTAGACACGAGCCTAATAAGCTCATTAAAGCAGCAATCTGGGGACCTAACCTCTTTCCTGAAGACGTAGTTAACAGCGTCATCAGTGAGGCTGCTAGGGCTAATCAGAACCTTCGTGTCTGCTGGGGTCTTCCCTCCAAAAGGAAGTTCTATGAGACCTCCGGACCACAGCCCAAAGGTAGGAAGAGGGTCAGGAAGTATCAGACCTTCCAGGCCCCTCAGACACAGACGGTGATTCAGGCAGTTCCCGTCTTCCAGATTGGTCAACCTTCGACCTCTAAGGCACGACCACAACAACAATTGGTATTGCTGCAGAGTCAGCCAACTCAACAGTCCTCGAGTTCGGCTACTTTCGTGACGTCCCTGGCCTTCAACGTTTTGTTTGAGGCGCAAGGGGCGTTTCGAGGCTATAACTGACATGCAAGGGGTAGCAGAGCAAGAGGTGCTTACCAACACAAAGCTGGTTCCAGAGCTCTCTCCAGAGGCAGAGGTTCCAGAGGAGGCAGAGGAAGTAAGACCTCATCCAGTCTATGAGCCTCTCCAGGTAGGCAGGAGACTGTACCTCTTCCGGGACCATTGGACCTTCAGTCCGTGGGCCCACAATACAGTGGTCCCCCCGTATTCGCAGGGGATGCGTACCAGACCCGCGAATAGTTAGAATCCGCGAATGTTTGGAACCCCCCTCTAAAAATGCTCATAAACTCCTATCCTAAGCATGCAAACACCAAAGTATCCCTAAAAATACCATCCTTCATCAAATATACATAAAATATCCTATTATGGTTCATATTAATCTTTGAAATATTATTAATACTGTTTTAAAGTAAATATTACATTTTATGTTTATACATAAATACATACTATGTACGTACTGAATGACTTAGTTACGAATGTGAAAATAATTCAGTCCCCCCATAAGTATTCAGTCATGCACGTTTTCTTTCATACTGTTACTATTTGAGACATCCATTTTCTTTTTACAAGGGAAGTGAAATCACAAATACCAAATGTCTACTTAAAGTATTATCCTACATCAAATATACCATTGAATTGGTATTATTAATATCATTTTAAAGTAATTTTAAACATTTTACCATTAGAAATATATAAACAGCCAATAGCAGAGAGAGAGAGAGAGAGAGAGAGAGAGAGAGAGAGAGAGAGAGAGAGAGAGAATTACATAAAAACATTAAATTCGTTGACCATTGTATGGCATTGTTACTATCCCAGCTTCGAGCGTCACTGGAGTTGAGGTAGGGAAATTGATACAGAAAAAGACGAAGGGAAGAATTTTCATTTGAAATTAGTTATCGTATTATTACTACTTCTATTATTATTATTATTATTATTTGAAAATAAAATAAACATGTGCATCTACCAAAAAAAATTCTCTCATCTCAGTAAGAAAGAGGGGTTATCCTTACAAGTGAAATGGAAAGGTCATTTTCATCTTTAAAATACTACCATTATGAATTTTGTAATTATTATTACAAAATTCATAATTATTATTATTAAATAACTGAAATTATCAATAAACATTTTACATACAAAAATTCTTTCATCTCGGTAAAAGAGAGAGAGAGAGAGAGAGAGAGAGAGAGAGAGAGAGTTTATCTCTCTCTGTTCTCTCAAAAAATACTTATAACGCTTCCAGTGAAAGAGAGGGAGGGAGTTACCACTATGACACATTATCTTGTGTGGCAAAAGAGAGAGAGAGAGAGAGAGAGAGAGAGTTAACCTTAATTAAAAGTGACATGGATAGATTACTATTGTATTTCTTTAAAATACTATCACATAATATGAATTTTGTAATTACAGTTATTATTGTACTTAGGAAGCAGACCCTCTCTCAAGCATACTTTATTAAAAGTAATGGCTACTTCAGCAGCGTTACACTTGTAGAGATTCTTCTCTATTTTGCGAATAGCGGCTTTTTCGGTGCTACTTAAACAGGCTAGTAGAGCGCCTATAGAGGTCATGGTAAAATACAGGGTCAAAATAGGTGTATATATTTGAATTTTACAGATAAACTATGATACCATAGTCATCAAAGTCATTAACGATTTTCTCTCTCTCTTTCTTAAAGCGAGCTTTCGTCTGGAGCTGCCAGACATCCTCGGGCTGGGAAGCTGAGGGTGGACTGATCTTGGTGCGGTGTCCGTCCTCCTTATATCTGTGGTTGACAGCAGGGGGTCTGCCCCATGCTTGTCTCCGCCACCAGCCAATAGGAGACAAGCATGGGGCAGACCCCCTGCTGTCAACCACAGATATAAGGATGATGGAAACCGCACCAAGATCAGTCCACCCTCAGCTTCCCAGCCCGAGGATGTCTGGCAGCTCCAGACGAAAGCTCGCTTTAAGAAAGAGAGAGAGAGAGAGAGAGAGAGAGAAAATCATTAATGACTTTGATGACTATGGTATCATAGTTTATCTGTAAAATTCAAATATATACACCTATTTTGACCCTGTATTTTACCATGACCTCTATAGGCGCGCTACTAGCCTGTTTAAGTAGCACCGAAAAAGCCGCTATTCGCAAAATAGAGAAGAATCTCTACAAGTGTAACGCTGCTGAAGTAGCCATTACTTTTAATAAAGTATAGTTATTATTATTATTATTATTATCATCATCATTTGAAAGTATTAAAAACAAATAGTAAAAGTACTATAAAAAAATCTCTAGTCTCAGTAAATGAGAGAGAGAGAGAGAGAGAGAGAGAGAGAGAGAGAGAGAGAGAGAGAGAGAGAGAGAGAGAGAGAGGGTGGAAATTTCATGAGCACTTGATGGCAGCAACAAAACAGCTCCTTCCCCCCCTCCGGTCACTTAACTTGATACTATATCTGAGTTTTAGTACCTGGAGTTGGAGAAAGAATCTGACTGGGATTTCCTTCATTCTTCCATAATTTTTTAAATTTATAAGCTAAAATCTTACTAATTCACTATGGTATTTTCTTTAATGAATTGATATTATTGCTGTATAAATTAATATTAATATTTGAAAATAGTAAATCATTTATTTATCATACAAAAAAACATACATCTTTGTAGTAGAGAGAGAGAGAGAGAGAGAGAGAGAGAGAGAATTATTATTTTTATTATGTGATATCATTAAAACTTATTAAACTTACTAATACAGTATTAATCAAAATTAATATTTGAAAATTAGTAAATCATTTTTGTATAATAAAAATGTATTTAGTCATGAAAATAAACATCAAAATACACTAATTAGTGATTATTTTCGTCGGAAAATTCCGCGAATGGGCAAGTCCGTCCGCAAATAATTTCTAGATAGGTTCCAAAGAAAAATCCGCGAATGTGTGAGTCCACGAATCCGGAGAACGCGAATACAGGGGGAACACTGTATCGTATCAAAAGGTCTAGGGTGGAGATGGATAAAAGGGCCTCCTCCACCAGTCAGATTCCACCAAATTCCAACGACAGACCTTCTAGACTATGCCAAAGACCTTCTTCAAAAGAAGGCAATAAAGAAAGTCAGACACCTGAAATTTCAAGGACGTTTGTTCAGCATGCCAAAGAAGGACACGGACAAACGAAGAGTGATTCTGGACTTGTCCCGTCACAACTCATACATTGAATGCGACAAGTTCTGCATGCTAACCGTCTCGCAGGTGCAGACTTTACTTCCCCGTGGGGTCGTCACCACCTCTATCGATCTTACTATCATGTCCCGATAGCAAAAAACTTTTCTCCCTACCTAGGCTTCAAACTAGGAAGAAAGGCTTACTCGTTCAGAGTCATGCCATTCGGGCTCAATATAGCGCCCAGAATATTCACCAAACTAGGAGAGACAGTAGTTCAGGAACTAAGAGCTCAGGGGGTTACGCTAGTAGCTTACCTAGACAACTGGCTCATTTGGGCACCCAACGACAAGGAATGTCGCAGGGCAACAGCCAAAGTAATCAAATTTCTAGAGTATCTGGGATTCCAGATAAACAAGAAAAAGTCCTGTCTCATTCCAGTGTCTCGCTTTCAATGGTTAGGAATTCAATGGGATCTAACCGTGCACTAACTATCTCTTCCGCCAATCAAGTGCAAAGAGATAGCGAAAGCTACGAGAAAATTTCTCAAGAACAGACAGGCTTCTTGTCGTACCCAAGAAAGAGTCTTAGGTTCACTTCAGTTTGCTTTAATAACAGATATTTTGTTGAAAGCCAGACTGAAGGACATCAATCGGGTATGGCGGAGAAGAGCCAACAGCAGACTCAGAGACAAAATCTCCTTGATTCCGCTGATACTAAGGAAAAGACTTCATCCATGGACAACAGTCAAGAGTCTTTCCAAGTCAGTGCCACTCCAATTTCCCCGGCCGTCTCTAGTAGTCCACACGGACGCCTCTCTGAGCGGATGGGGGAGCTATTCTCAGTACAAGGTTCAAGGAACATGGTCGACAGTATTCCGCCAGTTCCATATCAACACCTTAGAAGCAATGGCCATTTTCCTGACCCTGAAACGACTAACTCCGGCCAGGAATATTCATATCAGACTAGTCTTGGACAGTGCAGTGATAGTTCATTGCCTAAACAGAGGAGGCTCCGAGTCGAGCTACATAAATCAGGTGATAATAGCAATCTTCTCGTTGGCAATGAAACATCATTGGCAGTTGTCAGCTACTCACCTGGCAGGAGGACGGAATGTCATTGCGGATTCACTGTCCAGGACAACTCCGCTTGAATCGTAGTGGTCCTTGGACGCAAAATCATTCAATTGGATTTGCCTACAAATACCAGGCCTTCAGATAGACCTGTTCGTCACGGAGTCCAATCACAAACTTCCATGTTATGTGGCTCCCAATTTGGATCCTCTGGCTCACGCCACGGATGCGATGTCCATAGACTGGAACAATTGGCAGAAGATTTACCTATTTCCGCCAATAAACCTTTTGATGAAAGTTCTACACAAACTCAGATCTTTCAGAGGACAGATAGCACCCAACTAGCCGAAGAGCAATTGGTTTCCTCTTCTACTAGAGTTGAAACTCCATCCCAGACGGATTACCAACCCAAAGTTGACTCAGGTGGTACAAACTCAGACTGACTGTGTCAGCTTCCTCAAGAATTCTGAATGCCCTAACTTTATGGACTAATATTGATCCGCTAAACACATTGTTCGTGGAATCAGACAAAAGAGAATCGACACTCAGGCAGTATGATTCGGCAGTGAGGAAGTTAGCCATTTTTCTAAAAGAATCAGATGTTCAGACAATGACAACAAATCTGGCAATTTCATTTTTTAGAACTGTTCGAAAAAGGCCTAGCTGCTAGTACCATTACTACAACTAAATCCGCCTTGAGAAAGATATTTCAGTTTGGCTTTAATATTGATTTAATAGATTCGTACTTCTTGTCTATCCCTGGAGCATGTGCTCGTCTCAGACCAGTAATCCGGCCTCATACGGTCTCCTGGTTTTTAAATGACGTACTCAAGTTAGCTTCAGATACTGATAATGAATCATGCTCATATATAACACTTCTCAGGAAAACATTATTTTTAATGAGCCTGGCCTCAGATGCCAAAATATCTGAACTGTCAGCTCTCTCTAGAGAACCAAATCATGTTGATTTCCTCCCGTCAGGAGAAGTTCTGCTTTCTCCGGATCTGAAATTCTTGGCAAAGAATGATGACCCACAGAACAGATGGTCTCCGTGGAAGATTGTCCCTCTTCCACAGGACCCATCATTATGTCCAGTTATTACATTAAAGTCTTATCTTGACAGAACTTCTCATAGGTCTTCAGGTCCTCTTTTTATTAGAGAGAATGGTGGAACCATTTCCTTGAAGGCCATCAGACAACAAATTTTTTATTTTATTAAACAAGCTCATCCGGATTCAGTTCCTCAGGTCCATGATATCCAAGCAGTGGCTACCTCAGTTAATTATTTTCATCATATGAACTTCGATGATCTTAAAAAGTATACGGGTTGGAAATCCCCGACAGTAAGTATTTAAACGCCACTATTTAAAGTCTCTAGAGGCCCTTAAATATTCTGCAGTGGCTGCAGGGAACATTGTCTCCCCTGATACAGCCTAATTATGTATTTTGTAATTTTGTATATTATTAATTATCATTGATTTTGCTATTAGCCCTCTTACGCCAATTGGACGTATTATACGTTGAGATATATTGTCTGTCGGGTGCCGATTGGACGTATCATACGTCGACATAGAAAATATTTCGATTTATGGTGAATTTATATAAAAAAAAAAACATTTTCCTTACGTCAGCGCAGTAACTCTTCCAAAAAAATCAAAATTTTTTCGTGCGATTGTCGTAATGTTTGCACCATTTTAAATTAGCCGTAACAAAGTTTTATATATGAAAATATGTACACTTTCATGTAGAATACAAAAAAAAATTATTGAAGGTTGTAGCTTTTCTCATTTTCGAAATATTTGCATATAAATCATGATAAATAGAAAAAAACCACGTTCGGTCAACTTTGACTCTACCGAAATAGTTGAAAAACGCAATTGTAAGCTAAAACTCTTACAGTCTAGTAATATTCAGTCATTTATCTTCATTTTGAAACAAATTCGAAGTCTCTAGCACAATATTTAGATTTATGGTAAATTTAAAAAAAAAAAAATCCTTCCCTTCGCGCACGGATTCTCCGCCGCAAATCTCTGAAATGCGTACGTCCCATTCTCGGAATATTTGCTCAGTTTCATATTAGGCATTTCATAGAGTTTTATATATGAAAATGTGCGCAATTTTATGTAGAATACAACAAAATTAATTGAAGATTGTAGCTTTTCTCATTTTTGAAATATTAGCATATAAATATATATATAAAAATTTGACATTCGATCAACTTTAACTCATCCGGAATGGTCGAAAACTACAATTGTAAGCTAAAACTCTTACAGTATAGTAATATTCAATCATTCATCTTCATTTTGAAACAAATTGGAAGTCTCTAGAACAATATTTAGATTTACTTCTGAGACCAGTAATCCGGCCTCATACGGTCTCCTGGTTTTTAAATGACGTACTCAAGTTAGCTTCAGATACTGATAATGAATCATGCTCATATATAACACTTCTCAGGAAAACATTATTTTTAATGAGCCTGGCCTCAGATGCCAAAATATCTGAACTGTCAGCTCTCTCTAGAGAACCAAATCATGTTGATTTCCTCCCGTCAGGAGAAGTTCTGCTTTCTCCGGATGAAATTCTTGGCAAAGAATGATGACCCACAGAACAGATGGTCTCCGTGGAAGATTGTCCCTCTTCCACAGGACCCATCATTATGTCCTGTTATTACATTAAAGTCTTATCTTGACAGAACTTCTCATAGGTCTTCAGGTCCTCTTTTTATTAGAGAGAATGGTGGAACCATTTCCTTGAAGGCCATCAGACAACAAATTTTTTATTTTATTAAACAAGTTCATCCGGATCCAGTTCCTCAGGTCCATGATATCCAAGCAGTGGCTACCTCAGTTAATTATTTTCATCATATGAACTTCGATGATCTTAAAAAGTATACGGGTTGGAATCCCCGACAGTAAGTATTTAAACGCCACTATTTAAAGTCTCTAGAGGCCCTTAAATATTCTGCAGTGGCTGCAGGGAACATTGTCTCACCTGATACAGCCTAATTATGTATTTTGTAATTTTGTATATTATTAATTATCATTGATTTTGCTATTAGCCCTCTTACGCCAATTGGACGTATTATACATTGAGATAAATTGTCTGTCGGGTGCCGATTGGACGTATCGTACGTCGACATAGAAAATATTTCTATTTATGGTGAATTTATGAAAAAAAAAAACATTTTCCTTACGCCAGCGCAGTAACTCTTCCAAAAAAATAAAAAAATTTTCGTGCGATTGTCGTAATGTTTGCACCATTTTAAATTAGCCGTAACAAAGTTTTATATATGAAAATGTGTACACTTTCATGTAGAATACAAAAAAATTATTGAAGGTTGTAGCTTTTCTTATTTTCGAAATATTTGCATATAAATCATGATAAATAGAAAAAAACCACGTTCGGTCAACTTTGACTCTACCGAAATAGTCGAAAAACGCAATTGTAAGCTAAAACTCTTACAGTCTAGTAATATTCAGTCATTTATCTTCATTTTGAAACAAATTCGAAGTCTCTAGCACAATATTTAGATTTATGGTGAATTTAAAAAAAAAAAAATCCTTCCCTTCGCGCACGGATTCTCCGCCGCAAATCTCTGAAATGCGTACGTCCCATTCTCGGAATATTTGCTCAGTTTCATATTAGGCGTTTCATAGAGTTTTATATATGAAAATGTGTGCAATTTTATGTAGAATACAACAAAATTAATTGAAGGTTGTAGCTTTTCTCATTTTTGAAATATTTGCATATAAATAAATATATATATAAAAATTGGACATTCGAAAACTACAATTGTAAGCTAAAACTCTTACAGTATAGTAATATTCAATCATTTATCTTCATTTTGAAACAAATTGAAAGTCTAGAACAATATTTAGATTTACGTCTGAGGCCAGTAATCCGGCCTCATACGGTCTCCTGGTTTTTAAATGACGTACTCAAGTTAGCTTCAGATACTGATAATGAATCATGCTCATATATAACACTTCTCAGGAAAACATTATTTTTAATGAGCCTGGCCTCAGATGCCAAAATATCTGAACTGTCAGCTCTCTCTAGAGAACCAAATCATGTTGATTTCCTCCCGTCAGGAGAAGTTCTGCTTTCTCCGGATCTGAAATTCCTGGCAAAGAATGATGACCCATAGAACAGATGGTCTCTGTGGAAGATTGTCCCTCTTCCAAAGGACCCATCATTATGTCCAGCTATTACATTAAAGTCTTATCTTGACAGAACTTCTCATAGGTCTTCAGGTCCTCTTTTTATTAGAGAGAATGGTGGAACCATTTCCTTGAAGGCCATCAGACAACAAATTTTTTATTTTATTAAACAAGCTCATCTGGATCCAGTTCCTCAGGTCCATGATATCCAAGCAGTGGCTACCTCAGTTAATTATTTTCATCATATGAACTTCGATGATCTTAAAAAGTATACGGGTTGGAAATCCCCGACAGTAAGTATTTAAACGCCACTATTTAAAGTCTCTAGAGGCCCTTAAATATTCTGCAGTGGCTGCAGGGAACATTGTCTCCCCTGATACAGCCTAATTATGTATTTTGTAATTTTGTATATTATTAATCATTGATTTTGCTATTAGCCCTCTTACGCCAATTGGACGTATTATACGTTGAGATAAATTGTCTGTCGGGTGCCGATTGGACGTATCGTACGTCGACATAGAAAATATTTCGATTTATGGTGAATTTATGAAAAAAAAAAAAAATTTCCTTACGCCAGCGCAGTAACTCTTCCGAAAAAATAAAAAAAATTTTTGTGCGATTGTCGTAACGTTTGCACCATTTTAAATTAGCCGTTACATAAAGTTTTATATATGAAAATGTGTACACTTTCATGTAGAATACAAAAAAAAATTATTGAAGGTTGTAGCTTTTCTCATTTTCGAAATATTTGCATATAAATCATGATAAATAGAAAAAACCACGTTCGGTCAACTTTGACCCTACCGAAATAGTCGAAAAACGCAATTGTAAGCTAAAACTCTTACAGTCTAGTAATATTCAGTCATTTATCTTCATTTTGAAACAAATTCGAAGTCTCTAGCACAATATTTAGATTTATGGTAAATTAAAAAAAAAAAAAAAATCCTTCCCTTCGCGCACGGATTCTCTGCCGCAAATCTCCAAAATGCGTACGTTCCATTCTCGGAATATTTGCTCAGTTTCATATTAGGTGTTTCATAGAGTTTTATATATGAAAATGTGCGCAATTTTATGTAGAATACAACAAAATTAATTGAAGGTTGTAGCTTTTCTCATTTTTGAAATATTTGCATATAAATAAATATATATATAAAAATTTGACATTCGATCAACTTTAACTCATCCGAAATGGTCGAAAACTACAATTGTAAGCTAAAACTCTTACAGTATAGTAATATTCAATCATTTATCTTCATTTTGAAACAAATTGGAAGTCTCTAGAACAATATTTAGATTTACGGTGAATTTTTAAATTAACTCGTTAGCTTTAACCGTTTTGCTCACAGAGCGATTTGAATACAATTCTACATATATGAAATTTTGTTTTTGCGCTATCATATATCGCATTATTTATATATGATGATATTTTTTTTCATTTCTGATGGTTGCATACTAAACTTCTGGCAATGACAAAAAAAGGAGCCAAAAATGAACTCTTAATCTTGAAAACTAAGCGCAGTGTGATTTTTTGAAAAAAATATTTTTTCTAATTCCGTGCTCACTCACCGGCATACGGGAGACAATTTTTATTATACCCCTTTGGCGTAAGAGGGCTAATTACCTTTTGGTACTCCCTCTCACCTACCTGCCTCGCTTGTATTCCCTGCCTTTTTGCCTTTTTGTTACGGATTGGATTGCTTATCAACCCACTCCTGTACTTGTACATAGTTCATTATTTCATGTGTTATTATATTCATTACCTGTCCTTATTTTTCCTGGTGATGGTATGAATTTGGTCATATTGTTACTATTTCACTGGGGGACGCAGATCGATCCCAGAAAAGGGATTTTGACAAAGGAAAAATCTATTTCTGGGTGAAGACCTGTGTTGCCCAGTGAACCCATCCCTCTCTTTTCCTTTCCCCACCCTTTAGCTGGCCCAAGCTTGGGTGCGTATTTCAGGAATGAGGGTTCTTGGCAAAGGTAGTGGTGACGAGGGGAAGGTAGCCGTTGTAACGACACCTCTCTAGCAGGGGATTTTGAGAGAGGAGACCCCTAATTGGCAAAGTATCTGTGATAGTGGCTTCCACTCGCCACTGATGCTATACCGACACCCTATGAGGGTGATCGATCCAGAGGTAGTAACTCTGGCATTCCATATGGCTTTTTTCTCTGGTATATTTAGCATCTATTTATACCTAGAAATGAGTGCTATAGGTACATTTCACTGGGCGACACAGGTCTTCACCCAGAAACAGATTTTTCCTTTGTCAAAATCCCTTTATTACGTCTGGATGTACTCATTCAAATGCATCATGAAGACCTTGAGTTTTAGTGTTATATCATAAAGTACGTTAGTTTACCTTTGCATACCAATTTTACTACTATGTAGAAAATTAAAGATGATAATTCCATTAATACATTTGTTTCTTTTAGCAACTAAAAAATAATCATCAGAGGAATGTAGTGGCCTTGAAGTTCATTTTCAAAAACTTTTTAGTAAGTTCTTACTACAATGTTTACAAATTTGCTGTTTACTGCAGCCTAAACATTGATGATTCTATATATAACCAGCTCTTGGAAATGATTAGTATGGCTCATTCACAGGATCCAAAAGCTTTTTTCATTATTTGTGGAGAACGGAATGCAAAGCAGTGTGTGGCTAAATTCAAATTCCACAGATAAGCATGGCCGGTCTGCTAAAGTTCTGTGTATCATCTGATTTTGTTCACCTAATTTAGGGACCCATACATATTTCTTGTAATAGGTTAGACCTCACATTCAAAGATTTTCCAGCTATTGTCAAGTCTAAGGTCTGCAAACATATAGGCACATCTGATTATTGCACAAATGAAATGGCAATAACTGCCAATCAGTATATTCCTAATGCCACCATTGGAAAAGCAGTCTGACTGAAATCTAGAACAAGTTGGGTATTATTAAAGCTTGTCAAGCACTTAATATTTCAAAAGCCGTATTAGATCCTGATCCTACGAAGAGGTTAAATGAAATGCTGATGGCTATTTTTAATGTCCCTAAAAAGGTCATCACATTCAGGACAAATGACCAGCCATAATTTGATGATAGTATACATGTAGATGAGCTTACCATGACAAACAAACCAAATTCAACACAAAAATGAGAGTTTTTGTCCAGTTTCGTGCTGCGAATAGAATTTATCATACAGTTGAGAGAAATTACAATAATTCCTTGATGAGGAAACTTGAAGGAATTAAGTCTCATCTGTGGTGGACCAAGCTGGCATCATCTATCTTTGGGTCAAGTTCGTCTTCAGTTCCACTACTACCAACAGATGATGGTAGATTGGTTACAGTGATACTTATCCCCTGAACCTTTTCTTACAAAATCACAAATCTTTAAAGTAGTAATTTGTATTCATCCTAACTATACAAACCCGAGGTCCTTTACATTCTGAAATACTTACAGCAAAGCTGGAAACAGCTACTAAACTTTCAAACTCGGTGGTTAGGAAGTTAACTACCATATGGTTGGTGGGAATCCTGTCCACCCAGGACGTAAACAATTCCAATATGCCTTTCGGCCCAGGTACCAATTGAGGGGAGGCATGAGGTGGGCATGAAATGTAATGTAAAGGATCTCAGGTTTGAATATTTAGGATAAATACAAATTACTTTAAAAATCTGTGATTTGTTCCTACACAAAATATAAACCATCGGTCCTTTACATTAGGCAGATTCAATCGTTGGCGGGAGGAATCTGAGAGAGTCTCTGACCTGATTGGAGTTCATCACACCTGGAATCATCTTTCTGGTCAATGGGCTCACTATCCAAATAGCATCTTTCCTTTTCATCTTCCTCACTACCTTCCACAATATGCCATCAACTTTTAAGTACAGGTAATGTGATATATAATATATATATATATATATATATATATATATATATATATATATATATATATATATATATATATATATATATATATATATATATATATATATATATATATATATATATATATATATATACATATATACAATATATATATACATATATACAATATATATATATATATAATATATATATATATATATATATATATATATATATATATATATATATATATATATATATATATATATATATATATATATATATATATATATACAATATATATAATATATATATATATATATATATATATATATATATATATATATATATATATATATGTTTATGTACTATATGTCTATGAATATATATATATATATATATATATATATATATGTGTGTGTATATATATATATATATATATATATATATATATATATATATATATATATATATATATATATATATATATATGACTGGTAAAAAATGTTCTGTTACAACAGAATTCCATCTAATAAAAGGAGCCCATAAAAACACCAAAATATAGAGAGAAAAGTACTATATCTCAAGAGACTGCTGTCTCTCTCTTCAGGATATAAATGAGAAAGGTTTACAGAAAAGGTGGTATTTATACCAAAAGATCCTTCCACAGGTAAGCCAATTTATGTCACCCCCGCTGATAATCTTCCTTTAATCTTCTTCAGCGTTGGTTGAATGAAAACTTCGTCGATCACATCTGAAATCCACGCTCCTTTTGAGATGTTCATTACCTGCCTCTCAAATGATGGAATCGGCCTTCCTTAATAAAAGAGAGGCAGGTAATGAACATCTCAAAAGGAGCATGGATTTCAGATGTGATCGACGAAGTTTCCATTCAACCAACGCTGAAGAAGATTAAAGGAAGATTATCAGCGGGGGTGACATGAATTGGCTTACCTGTGGAAGGCTCTCTTAGTATAAATACCACCTTTTCTGTAAACCTTTCTCATTTATATACCTGAAGAGAGAGACAGCAGTCTCTGAAATATAGTACTTTTCTCTCTATATTTTGGTGTTTTTATGGGCTCCTTTTATTAGTATATATATATATATTAATAGTTATATATATATATATATATATATATCTATATATATATATATATATATATATACACATATATATTATTGAGTTTTGCTTGTTAGGTTTTCTAAATTAAAAATGATGTTATTATGATATAACAAAGTTTCATGTATACTTACCTGGCAGGTATATATATAGCTATATTCTCTGTTCGCACTGGCAGAATTTCAAAACTCGCGGCAACCGCTAGATCACTGGTAGTTCAGGTGATCGCCACCCCGCTCCCGTGGCGCTGGTGCTCGGAATCATTCCCATTTTCGTCAGATTTTTCTCTCTGAACCCTGTCTCCTGAGGGGAGGTGGGTGGGAATTTAATTATATATACCTGCCAGGTAAGTATACATGAAACTTTGTTATATCATAATAACATCATTTTCATGTATGACACTTACCTGGCAGGTATATATATAGCTGATTGACACATTTGGAGGTGGGTCAAAGACAGCAACATTGTAAGAGTTTTAAAAAAAATTTAAAATACTCTTAGATTCCCCTTACCTGCTAAGGTAGCTGACTTCAGCATTCCTGCCTCTTAGCCTGCTAAGCCTTAGTAGCTTCCAACTAGGACGTGACCTATTAGTTGATGAAGCTAAATACAAGGGTCTGACAACTGGACGGGACCAATTTGTTGACAGGAAACCCTAGCCCTCTCTTACCACGGGCATTCATGCTAGGATAAGTTAGACCACCTGAACCACACACGATGTCGCAAGAGGCGGTCTCTTTAGAAAAGGGATCTTGTAACCTTCTTTGGCCACCTTGACTACCCAAGGATCTGCTCCCTTTTCTTGCCAAATCTCCCAAAACTTCTGGAGTCTGGCACCTACTGATGTCTGAAGGACTTGCTGTTCATTGTTTAGTACTGGGTTTCGAACCCCTCTTGGACGGAGCTCTTCTTGCTCTGAAGGCCGGACGAGAAAAGGACTTGCCTCGAAAGGGCTGACTAGCTTGCCTTGATTCCTTAGGGGTCTTCTTAACTACCTTGTTGGGTAAAAATTTCCTTACCGAGGAAGTTAACAGATCCTGCGTCGCCTTCTGAGTTAGGGAAAGCGAAATATCCTTGATAATATCCGCAGGAAACAATTGCTCCGAAAGTGGGGAAAAAAGCAATTCGGATTTCTGGGCGTTAGAAAACGCCCTTAGCAGCAAAAGAGCATAGGAGTGACCTTTTCTTTAAAACTCCTGCGGTGAAAAGAGATGCCAATTCATTCGCTCCATCCCTTAAGGCTTTGTCCATGCAGGACATAATACTGCTTGGGAGTTGAGAAGCCGTTGCTTCATTATCTTCCACTGTTCGTCCCAGAGCTCCCAAGGACCAATCCAGAAAATTAAAAACCACGAAGGTCCGGAAAATCCCTTTCAAGAGATGATCTAATTCTGATGGAGACCACCACACTTTGGCCGAATTCAAGGCATGTCTGCGGGAACTGTCCACAATGTTGGAAAAATCCCCCTGGGAGGAGGCAGGCACTCCCAGGCCGAGATTTTCCCCTGTCGCATACCAAATTCCGGACTTCGATGCCAATTTGGCAGGAGGGAAAGAGAACACAGTCTTGCCCGCTTCCCTCTTTTCCTTCAACCACGTATCAATTCTTTGAAGAGCCTTCTTAGCCGTAATCGAAAACTTCATCTTCAAAAACGAGGACTTCTTCGGAGTTTTATTCTTGGAGAATTGAGAAAGGGGTGATGTCGGAGCTGCAGGCTGAAAATCCCCTCCAAAAAGTGAAAGAAGGCAATTCGTCAATTTCTTATAATCTGAAGAAGGTGCTTCACCTTCTTTTTCTTCCTCAGATTCTAAGTCTTCTATTTCCTCTTCTGCCGAAGACACATCCTGTAAACCCAGGTCTTGCTGCAGAAAATCTTCTCCAACCTCGCGTGAAGAAACCTGCTCCTGCCGCCTGCGTCCTTCTGAGCTCCGAGGTTGCGTCCTGCGTCCTGTTCCGGAAGCTTGCGTCCTGCGTCCTGCTCCGAAAACTTGCGTCCTGCTTCCTGTTCTCGTAACTTGCGTCCTGCGCCCTGCTCCCGTAACTTGCGTCCTACCCGAGACTCCGAAGCCTGACGAGAAGGAGGCCAACCATCATGCGTCCTCTTAGACGACTTGACTGGGAGAGATGCGTCCTTACGCCTTGTAGGAGGAAGTTCCGATGTTCCCCACGATATAACCAAATCGGCTAACCTTCCTTGCATCTCTTCAAGGAAGTTCCTAGTCTCTGCTTCCTGGCGTGAAGTCTGAGCAAGCGGAGAACAAAGACGAGACGGATCATCAACACGAGAAACTCGATCTTGAGTTCTACGATAAGGGGAAGATATCGGAGAGACTGCTCCGTATTCAGAAGGAGAGCTCCTATCCCGAGAACCGTCGTACACATGAGGTCTTGCGTCTTGTCTTGACTTAAAGGATCTCCTCCTTTTAATCGGAACCACCTCTTCCTCATCACTAGAAGAGAAAATCTCGGGACTACTCCACCGTTCTTGCGGGTAACGCTCATCTTGAGAAGACGTAGGTCTATGCGTCCTCTTCAGAGGACGCGAAACTTCCGCATAACGTCCATACCTGCCTGACGCAGCACTATCTGTCGAGGAAAGACACTTCCCAGTGTCGCCTTTTCTATGGCGCACTGCTGCAGCCTGGGACGCAACAGGACTGCCTGAAGGGACGACTGATCGTAAGGGAACCCCTCTCGCCTCCCTTCAACTGTCGACATGCCTTCTCCCTTGGGTCTGGGAGCTTGGCAGAGGTCTAGGTCTAGGAGCACGAGTGAGACGATCAGCCGCCCCCTCCACTACACTGACACTTTCAATCGTACCCACTTTGTCTGTAAGACGCTGAATCTGATCGCCCATTGACGCAAGGGCGGCAAACACTTTCACAATATTAGTATCCTCAGAAACAGCAGCGGGCGCAGGAGAGACCTGAGGAAAGATTAACAACTTCTACTTGGGAAGAAGGGGAGAAATAACAGAATTATTCAAGGCCTTACTAGAAGAACCTGACCTCTCACTCCGAGACACCGATCTTCTTACTCTATCCTTTTCAAGTCTCTCAACATATTTGGTGAAAGTCTTCCATTCTTTCTCATTTAAACTTTCACACTCATTACATCTATTGTCCCAAGTACACAAAACCTCTCTACACTTCTTACATACTGTGTGAGGGTCTACCGAAGCTTTCGGTAGTCTCACCTTACACCCTTCTTTCATACACACTCGAAATACTATACCAGAATCAGACATTATAATAACTTCCAATCGCGATTGCCAATCCAACTTTCCAATACGATACCCAATAAACCATCCAAGTACAGCGAAAGTCAGCTAACGAGTTTCGAATTCTAGCAGGGAACCAACAACGATGTTGCCGGTTCAGTGGCAGAAAAAAATCTGACGAAAATGGGAATGATTCCGAGCACCAGCGCCACGGGAGCGGGGTGGCGATCACCTGAACTACCAGTGATCTAGCGGTTGCCGCGAGTTTTGAAAATTCTGCCAGTGCGAACAGAGAATATAGCTATATATATACCTGCCAGGTAAGTGTCCATACATGAAAATATAGTTTTCATTCTTCATGGGTCTCAAATCAATCCAATTTACTGTACATTGATTGTTCTTTATAGGAAAATTTGTTTCACTACTTGGATGAGTCAGCATTCAAACAGCCTTCTGGAATGGATTACGTCTGAGTACTAAGGTACCATCATATGATACTAGAAAGATAAAAAAAATATGAAACAACCTGAAAAGACACATTACATTAGAATTCTAGTATGTACTCCAAACTTGGAATACCTTCACCAAAAACAGTAAAAATTATGAAATGCTGGACTGAAATAAAGCAAGCACTGCAAAACAGTTAAATTCTTCAAATGTCCATAATTACCTAAAGTTAGCCAAAACTTATAGCTAGCAATGTCAGATTATGATGACAATTGATCAACACTAAGTAAATGTCGTACTTACTTGCCCATCACTTACAAAGAGCATGAAAGTGAGAAAGGGCCGGAATAAAAGTTGACTAGATGAGGATAATGAGGATATATAAATAGAACCCCTGGTATTCACAGGGGGATAACGACTACAGCCACCGGCGAACAGCTAAAACCTGTGAAAACTTGGCATACGGCTCTAAAATGCTTATAACCGGCTATTTAAATAGTTCAAATAACAAAGAACCCCTCTACAAATGTTTATAACTGCATATTTTGATTGTTCAGACACCAAATGTATACCTTAAACTATCATCCTACTTAGAATATACCCTAAATTATTAACCAAAATAGTTCATTATCGTTCAAAAGTCATATTATAACATTACCCTTACAAATATATGGCTTAGAATTAAGTGCGAAAAATATTCACGTTCCCCTACTTTCAAGTAGTATATCCATTTTCTCTCATACAGTATTGATACAGTCCCATTTTCTTTTTACCTACTTGGGGAAACACTGGGAAGTTAACTACTATGTACTGTACCTTAATATTCAACATGCATTGGAAAAAAAAATTTATTGATAGTCTGCTGTGTTTACGTACATTAACACATACTAACATTTGAAAATTAATAATTTTTTTATAAACAATAATGTAGTTACAAAAATAACATGAAAATACAGTAATTAGTGACTATTTCTTGACAAAAAAAAACTGAAAAATTACCAAATTTTTCTAGATTAATTTGGAGATAAGTTCCACAAAAAAATCCATGAATAGGTGAAGCCGCGGATCCTGACGATTGCATAGGCGGGGGTCGACTATACCGAGTGAACTGGGAAACTGCTGTTAACAACAAAGGTTTACAAAAAAGGAAGGATAACTGAAGGTCCAGATGATGATGTGCTATACAAAAGACTATTGAACTTGGGGATCACTTAAGACAACTGTAGACATACACAGTATGGCAACTGATTTAACCTCATAATGCTGAACACAAAAGTACACAATACTACTAGCCTGAAGACAGTTAAAAGCCAAAACGAACTGCCGACGGAGACCGACTCTAAAGTTCCGGTCTCTAGTAGGAGCGAGAAACACGTCCGTGGACTAAGGACGCTTCACGTTCTTGACCATCAACTGCAACCTTGCAGAGAGAAGAATCCTTATCCTTGGAAGGTGCATGAGACACCTTCGCAGCAGATACCTTCGACTTCTTAATCCTCACCTTATCATCCTTCCGACGGACTGTAACAGGAACAGGGGATAATAGGCTAGCACTACTGTTACCACACCCATGTACATGTAAGGAAAGTTGGCGATGCCATCCTTCCTCGTACCTCACTTCCAACCTCACAAACGAATACTACGTGTAAGGAAGAAACACAGCCGTGTTGAGAAGCCTCTCGCTCGCAGAAGATGACACCACAAAGTTTTTAACTCTCCAACGTCTGACTCAAAGGCGAGGGGAGAAGGAGGTGAAGAAACAGGTGGAGGAGTGGAGGGGAAGAATCACTCCGTTTACACACTTCTTCCCGAAAGAGCAGAATACCTCTCCCGAAAAACAGAGTCCAACCTCTCAAATACAGCTTGAAATAACGCCTCCGATGGCTCAGCGACAGAAAGCAATGACGTCATAGTAGAATGGGATGACGTCACAACAACAGGAGGAAGAGATGCCACCACAGCTGACGTCATAGGCTGAGAGGATGCTGGGGGGGTGACGTCATGACATCTCTAAAGGCAGTGTTGGTCGATGGCCTTACTGGTGGAGCGATAATAGGCGACCCAGTAAGCATCGACGTTGACACTGGCATCCCGCTAGGAGGCACCACACGAGATCCAAAATAATGTAGTCCTAGAGGAGGCAGGATTGCCATTGGGGTTGTGAGGGGGAGTGGTGTGTGCCTTCAAGAAATGAGGCAGCAGGCCATCCAAGGAGGGAGGGGACCCCGTAGGCCTAGCGACTCCCAAACAACCACCATCTTGCTTCATTCCAAAATTAAAGAAACAGGACATTAGATCCTGTGGGAGAGGGGGCTACATTAAACATAATATCATCCTGTGCAACTCCTGATACTTCCAACAACAAATCAATGGAAGAAAGGGAAGGAGACAGAGGTACAATTCCAGCATGGGGAGCACTACTGTAAGAAGGGAAAGCCGAATCGTCTTAACCAGATAAGACAAGCCCTCCAAAGAAGGAAGAGTAGACGAAAGAGTAGAAATTCTGCAATGCTCCCTCTTCTTGTAAAACATCTTCCACCAAAACTTAGGCCAGGCACAACATTCTGGGCAGGGATTAGTAACAGTACAAAAATTAGATCAGCACCTACTGCATGTCATATGGGGATCTGTAATTGTAGCAGCCAAAATCCTGGAGCATGGAAAACCATGAACACCAGGGCACATGTTGACAAGGCTGTGAAGACTCTGAAAACTCCATGACAAAGCACAAACACACATACAGACACAACTGACAATGCAAAGAATCTCAGGAAAACAATGCAACAGGCTTGGAAGGAAAGCAAAAGTGTCTACTCTCCAAGGCAGTCAGAGAAAGACTAACGCATCACAAGCTTCTGTGCTTAGTCGACGACCAGCTTCCACTTCGTATACATGAGTTGCCAGATCTCACAGATTCCTTGCTGTACAATCTTTGATTGTTTAAACCAGTTTCCAGCTGGCACAAGAAGATTTATCTTATTGTTAAGACCAAGGGTTTGTTCCGCACATGAACAAATTGTTTATGTGCACATTCATCTTCCATGGCAAAATCATTAATGGAATGGAAGCATTTGAATCAACTACTGTATATAGAGTATTTTCCACTCAGCTTACACAGCCTTTAACCAGGCATTGGGTATGAGCAAAAATTTTTTTTTTTTTAATTCACATGGAAACATATCTATATAAAAAAAAACTATTTTCATTCAACATTTATTGGCTTTAGATTCACTGAATATCTGAGTAACAAAATTCTCTTTTATTTACAATTTATAATTGTCTTTTATTATAAAAAAAATTAAAGGTGAGGTTTGACTTTTACTTCACATGCTTCGAAAAAAATAATAAGAAACTGGAATCCCAGCAGCAATACACAATTAAAAATATTCATAATAATTCAACATACATCCAAGTCAAACTTATTCTCCAGAGAACACTTTGAATATTTTCCCTCTGTTTAAACCACTGAACTCATGCTGTCCCTCTATGTTCAAATACGTTATCAAAGGTTCCAGTTCTTTTGGAAATTTTTGTGACAAAAAAAACTCTGTGGCAGTGATTTCAAAAGCATACCGTTCCACATGTGCATTCAAAGCTGGAATAACCATAATCATCTGTCCTAACCTCAGTAACTCGCCATACTTTTGATGATATGCTGGACAGCTTTGCAGCATGGATAGAATTTTAAGTGGAGAATCATTTTCATTTTCATGAAATAAATTCTGTAACTGCTGCAACTGTTCTAAGCCCTTGCCATTTCCAAGGCTAGGCATAAATGCTGAAAAAACTGACTCAAATTCTTTGACAGAAATGTCTCTCATCTCTTTTGACAAGATGTCAATGTATGGAAATTTTGTCAATGTCTGTGACTGTTTTGTTAAAATTGCTTGGCAAATAAACATATCTATAACAGTTACAACTAAATTCTCTTTCTCATCATGTATTCCTTTGGCCCCTTTCTTTTTAACTCTTTTGTTAGTAACTATAGTAGTTCGAAGTTTTCTAAGATCTTCAAGACAATATGGAGAGTCAACATCTTCAACAATTTCACTCAACTTTGGGAGAAAAAAAAGTGTTTCAATCAATGGGCTGTCCTTCCTCATGCTTAATCTTTGGAAGTCTAATCCTTGAAAACCATGAATACTAGAAAACTGGTGTAACATTCTATCAAGATAAACTACATTAGTTAATATGTTATACAACAGACCTTCCACTCTCAAAGCCTTGTATACTTCAGAAACACCAAAGCTTTCCATTAAATGGAGTTGTTTCATTCTGGGTGGAAATGCTGTCAAGTGACAAAGTGTTAAAACAGCTTCTAGATGCAGAAATATATCCTGCAAGCATTCTGTTTTACTCAACCACATGAGGAGGGTATCCACTGAACATAAACGGTTTGCAACATTGACTGCAAGAATTGCTTTTTTTATGAATTCCTTGGGTGGATCTATTACATCTGAGAAGGAAACCATACGTGACATATCAAGGCCTCTATACTGCAAATATGCCAAAATGGGCAATTTCTCTTCAGTTTTTTGTATAAAATTACTGAAATAATGTTCAACTACTTCATTTTGTGGGGTTAACCACCTCAGTATCATGAAGTTCATTTTACCAAATGCAATTACAGAAAAATATGGACTTGCAAATAAAGACTCCAGATTCTCTTCTTCTATTACCACAGCAAGGTTCTGCACAAAAAGAGGGATTAATGATGTATTTTGAGGTATTTGATCACTGGAAAAAACAGATACCCAGTGGAAAAAATCCTCTATACTTTTAATCTTGAATATTTCATTTTTTATAAGGCAGTAAAATTCTTCACAAACTTTTAATGTCAATGCTTGTTCTTCCTTTGCTATAATATGGAACTTTTTTTTAGCGTGTAACCTCAGTTTAGCAGCAACACTGAATTTATCATTTACATTGTGGAACTGAAGTACTTCATGATACTCTTGGAAATTAAAACCCCACTGGCAAAGTTCACATATAAGCTTGTTTGATTTCTTATATTGTACCCAAGGAAAAACAGTTTTCCAGCTTGAAAGACACTCCTGGATGTCTGGGATAACATCAATACTAACTTCTGTGCTGTTCCCATTCCCCTTTGGAAGATGAAACAAAGAGGATGGAGATTTGTTATGGGATGAAACCAACTCAGAATTCTGCATAAAAGGTATATTACTTTCATTTTCTAGATTCACTTGTACCAAGGATAAATTTGATTTAAAACTACTACTTTGATCATCTAAATGTACCTCATCTGCCAATGATTTGACATCTGATATGACCAGTCCAATATTTATATCATCATCACTATCTAACACAACAGTTCCTTTGTCAGTCATTATACTGAATGCACTAAAATGGTAATGATGTTTCACTGAGCAAATCTTAGTTATACATTTAAAGTATCTTCATTTGGGAAGACAATGCTGGTTGTTATGTCTCTCAATTCCTGGAAAGAATATAAATATTTTGGTAAATAAGGTGTAAATTCTAAAATGGGATAAGCAACCACATACTGAACAATATAGTGTACTCCAAATTAAGGTTTTAGAATCAAATCCTTGCCTTGTAACCCTCACTCAACAGAAAGGCTTGTTACCTACTTTGGGTTAGACCTTGCTGCCTTATCTGATTTTGCCTCACCTTGCATGCCTTTCTTTTCAGGTCTCGTTTCACTGTCTTTCACATGGAAAACTCGATTCTCTGAAATAAGAAAAAAATATATATAATTATAAAATAATATTCAAATGTTCTTACTTCTTTAATGCAAGATGCTTGTAAAAGGACGTTATGCTAACAATCCAATGCCAATTCACGACTGAAATGTGCAAAGCAGTATTTCTATGGGAAGCCCTTAATTGCCAAACCTTTCAACATGTTTTCCTACTAACCAGAGATATTTACAAATATATAAGGGTTCAAATGAAAGAGACCTGAATAACTCAATAGACTTAGTTTTTGAAATCACAACTTTTTCCAAGCAATTTGTATTTTTCTTCATAACTTTTTCCAAACCATTTGTATTTTTCTTAGTATAAAAAGTAGAGCTTGGTATGCAGAAGTATTCCTCAGAGCAAGCTGGAATTGGCTGTCAAAATTTGCTAACAAGGAAATGAGAGAGAGAGAGAGAGAGAGAGAGAGAGAGAGAGAGAGAGAGAGAGAGAGAGAGAGAGAGAGAGAGAGAGAGAGAGAGAGAGAGAGAATGGTTGAAGTGAGATTAAGATGAAAAATGGAATTTTCATTATAAAATAAAATTTTATTGCATACTTACCAAACAATTATACAGCTGTAGGTTCCCTACAAATGGCAGACAATAGATTCAAAACTTACGTGGTGCCGCCACCATCGCTGATGTAGGTGACGTCGTCTCCCTCCACTCAAGGGAGCTACAGGTACAACTGCCCAGGTAACATCAATTTGTTCTGCCCAGCCATCCACCTGTGGGGAGGAGGGAGGGCTTTGATTAATAATAGTTTGGTAAGTATGCAATAAAATTTTATTTTATAATGAAAATTCCATTTTATTGCAGTCTTACCAAACAATTATACAGCTGATTATCCATTGCAAGGATGGGGGGCTGTGGATGTAAGTTTTAATTAAAAAATAACATAATTCTTGAAAAAATAGCCAAAAGCACTGTTAGTGCCTGTTGTACCTTACCTTGTAAGAGAGCTGCTGCAGGAGAATACTGCCTCTGGTCGGTGTTCATCTTACGTAGTAGAAGGTTTGGAGTATGACCAATGGGAATGAATGAATGAATTTATAATATTTGTGGCCATTTGCCATGCGCCGGAGCCAAAGGCCATTCAGCACATATATATCGACGGGATATATTTACTAATACAAGATACACTTATATAATTAAATCAAATTATTAAAATCAAATTCATATTAAAATACTCAATTAAATATCATAAAACAAATGGATTTCCTTAAGAAATTTAAAAATC
This sequence comes from Macrobrachium nipponense, assembly GCF_015104395.2. Lineage (NCBI taxonomy): Eukaryota > Metazoa > Arthropoda > Malacostraca > Decapoda > Palaemonidae > Macrobrachium > Macrobrachium nipponense. The sequence goes on along the minus strand of NC_087210.1, from coordinate 54,115,117 downwards.
TCCTCTGTGGGAGCACCCTCTCCTAAAATATCTGACAAAGGTTTGTTGGTGAAACCAAACCGACGTCTATGATTAAAATAAAAAGGGGACAGTCAACACATATGCCTCACTGTAATGCCAACATTACAATTGGAGCATTGAGGAACCTGCTTCTCTGCTCCACTAGTTAAAAGATACCTGTGTGTTAAAAACGTATGCCCTATACGCAGGCGTGTTAAAACTATACTAGATCTTCTATCCATCCCAACAGAAGGTGACCAGGGATGAACAGAAGGTCTGATCGATTTCAGCTTTAAATTACTATTTAAGTTGGACCAGTGATTCTGCCACTTAGTCCTACAAAATGATTTAATAAAAATTTTAAAATCTTCACAGGGAACCCTCACAGAGTGGGAAGCCCAGGAGGAAGTTGCCTGCTTAGCGGCTGTATCAGCCAGATCGTTACCACGAATTCCCACATGCGAGGGAACCCAACAAAACTTCACACTGATGTGTTTTCGAGAATGCAGGAGGACCAGCTAATCCTGCACCTCTTGAACAAGTTGATTAGATGGCATCAACTTCTGGAGTGCAGCTAGGGAACTCTGGGAATCACAATAAATAATATATGAGTCCCCAGTGCTACCTGTACTAAAAATACATTTCAAAACGCTAAAAATAGCATAGATCTCAGCATTAAAAATTGAGAACTTAATAGGGAGGCTTTTTTTAATTGTTCTCTCACCGACGATGACAAAACATCCAACTCCATTTGCTGATTTTGACCCATCTGTATATACAGCAATCGAGTTCCTAAGCTCAGAAACATGGGCCAAGAAGCTACTTTTAAGCTGAACACTTGAGCTGATTTTTTTCTTGTCTCTAACTTGGCAAATATTTAAAGGAGGTCTACAACAAGGAGGGAATTTAGAAAATGTAGTTTCCATAACCAGTGGAGGATATGACCAATGGGTGCCTCTACATGGAGTGGAAGATCCTCGTAGTCATGGTGTTCACCGCTGACTCAATGAAGATACAACAAAATATTGCCCTTGCCCTGGGCTAAGACCAGAAATAACCAACATGAAAACAACTGTCACCTACACCAAAATAAAAACCTTTACCCACCAAAACCAAAATGAAAATGACTGGTGGGTACTCCAGGTACACTGTACCCCCGGACTTCCCTTTAACTCGTCAACCTTAATACAAGGCGAAACATAGGGTAACAGAGGGAGCAACCCCTATGTCGTTTCTCCCAACACCAAGCCAGCTACCGAAAGTGGACCGAGAGACTTACAATCTTCGAACACTGTCTCGATTTCTTTCAAATAATGCGTAGCGAACACAGATTTAGACCTCCAAAAGGTACTTTGGAGGAGGATGGAGGATAGCGGATAGCGACAAGTTGTGTCGAAAAGCGAGGGAAGTCGCTACTGCTCGAACTTCGTGCGCTTTCACTCTCAGTAAAGGAAACACTGCGTCGTTAGCTTGAGTGTGTGCTTCGACAATTAATTCTCTCAGAAAAAAGGAGATAGCGTTTTATGAGAGAGAACACCACAAACGATTTGATTGACCTCTAATTTTCTCCGTTCTGCGGAGGTAATATCTTAATGCCCGCACGGGACATAAGAGCCGTTCTTCTTCTTCCTAGCCTATCAAGTCTGTCAGGTTCTTGAGAACGAAGTTACGTGGCCAAGGATTAGAAGGGTTCTCATTTTTCGCGAGAAAATTGAGCTCCACGGAGCAAACTGCGTCGCCTTGAGAAAATCCCCCCTCTTTGTCCATCGCATGTAACTCGCTAACTCGTCTAGCTGATGCCAAAGCAACTAAAAATAATGTCTTATGGGTGAGATTCCTCATAGACGAAGAAAGTAGCGGTTCCAAGGGAGGACCCGAAAGCCGTTTAAGAACTATATCGAGATTACATGCTATCGAGCCCTTTGGCGATTTGGAAGTCTCGAACGATTTAATTAGATCGGAAAGATCACTATTCGTGGATAGGTCTAGTCCTCTGTTTGAAAACTGAAGCCAGCATCGCTCTGTATCCCCTAATAGTCGAAGGCACTAAACGCTTAACATCCCTTAAGAATAGAAGGAAATCAGCTATTTTGTTCACAGATGTTTCAGAAGAAGAGACTTTAGTTTGTCTACACCATTTTTGAAACACCCCCATTTAGACTGGTATAGTCTGTTATAAGAATCTCTTCTGCAGTTCGCGATAGCTTCTGCAGCTCGTCTCGAAAAACCTTTCACTCTGACGAGACTCCTGACAGTCTGAATCCTGTCAGTGCCAGAGCGGATAATCCTTGGTGGATCTTGCAAAGTGCGGTTGTCTGAGTAGACATCTCTTTAACAAAGAAGTCTGGGGAAATCTACGAGCAAGTTGAGGAGATCCGGGAACCATTCTTTCCTTGGCCAGAATGGAGCGACTAGTGTCAGGGAAACTTTTTCGTGAAATGACACTTTGTTCAGCACCTGTCTTATTAGGCCGAACGGGGGAAAGGCGCATAGTTCCAGGCCCGACCAGTCTAGTAACATTGCGTCGACTGACCATGCAAGAGGGTCCGGGACTGGAGAGCAAAACAGCAGCAGGCGGTTGTTCCTCGAAGTTGCAAATAAGTCTATCATCAGCTTTCCCCAGATTTTCCATAGGTCTAGGCAGACCTTCGCATCGAGAGTCCATTCCAACGGCAGTACTTGGTGACAGCAACTTAGTTCGTCCGCCAACACGTTCATTTTCCCTTGAACAAATTGAGGGATCAGCGAAACTTGAAATTTTTCTGCCCACAGAAGCAGATCTTTTGCAAGGTTGTAGAGGGTGAAGGAGCGCATTCCCCCTTGTTTCCTGATGTAGGAAAGTGCTGTGGAGTTGTCTCCGTGAACTGCTACCACCTGTCCCGTCACAAGATGAGAGAATGCCTAAAGTCCCAGGTACACAGCTAATAGCTCACTCTCGTTGATATGAAGAGAGTGTTGAGTTTCCGACCATTCCCCTGACGCTTCGTTCTTCCCCAACAGGGCTCCCCAACCTGTGTCGGAGGCGTCTGAAAAGAACTGAAGGGTTGGGTGGAGCGGACGAAGCGAAAGACCCTCTACCAGTCTTGGTTTTGAAAGCCACCACGCTAAGTCCTCCTTGATTTCATCTGAAATCGAGAATACTGTCGAGTCCGGTTGAGTCTTCCTGCACCATGATGCCTTCAGGAAGAATTGTAGGGGCCTCATGTGCAGTCTTCCGAGTTTGACAAACTGTTCCACCGAAGCTAGTGTTCCTAACAGACTGGTCCAATGGTTGGCGGAAGAGGACTTGCAGTCCAGGAGGTCCTGTACTACTTCCAGACACGACTGGACTCTCTTTGGTAAAAGAAAAACCCGAAAAACTCGAGAGTTCAGAGTCATCCCCAAATAGAGAGTGCTCTGAGTCGGAATTAGCTGAGATTTCTCCTCGTTTATAAGAAGACCTAATGAGTGAATTAATGAAAGAGTCCTCTTGAAATCCTTCATACACTGACTTTCCGTAGAGGAGCAGAGTAGCCAGTTATCTAAGTAGAGCGACACTGATGCTCAGGAGGTGTAACCACTTTCCCAGCGGAGTCAGCACCCACGTAAATACTTGCGGTGCTGTTGAGAGGCCGAAGTAAAGAGCTTGAAACTGGTAGGTCTTGCCCATGAACACAAACCAAAGGTATTTCCTGAAGTCCTGGTAAATTAAGATGTGGAAGTATGCGTCCTGCATTTCAAGGGATACAATCCAGTCCCCTTGGCGAAGAGATTCCAACACCAAACGAGTCGTTTCCATATTGAATTTGGTCTTCTGAATGAACAAGTTCAGTGCGCTTACATCCAGTTTGGGCCTCCAGCCCCGATGACTTGGGGACTACGAACATACAGTTGTAAAACCCCGGGGATGGTCTGTCGCTTATCTCCTCTATGACCGCCTTCTGCACAAGAGTCTCTATTTCTCGAGTTAAGGCTACAAACTTCTCCGAGCCTGGAGAGTAGGTGGGCAATGCGATGGGAACATTGGATAGAGGCGGAGTGTCTTTGAAAGGAATGGAGTAACCGAACCAGAGAACTTGGGACATCCAGGGCTCTGCCCCTCTGCGACTCCATTCCTCCCAGAAGAGGCTTTGTCTGCCCCCTACCGGAGCATGAAGGATTGAAGGATCACTAGATTTAGTGACGGGTTTGGTAGAGAATTTGGTCGGGTGTCGTAAATTCGACCGAGGCCTGACGAACGGTCTAGACCTGCCCCCTCGAAAGGGTTTCTTCTGCAAGGGCGATTCCGAGATGGTAGGCGTCAGAGTCGAGGGTTTAACTGGCTTAGAAGACTAAGCAAGTAAGTCATTAGTAGACTTCTTTTCCAGTGCGGAAAGTGTCTTGGCCACTGTTTCTTCAGGGAACAGATGATTCTTGTCGAGAAAACAAAAGGGCGGAGTTCGGAGGTGAAGCGACTCCTCTCGAAACAAAGAACACCAGAGCTGCCTTTTCTTGAGAGTCCCAAATGCAAAGAGAGAGGCCAGCTCATCGCAACCATCCCGAACTGATTTGTCAGCACATGACAAAACCCCAAGCCAGTCCAATGCCAGGTCCTCCTGGAGAGTAGGGCAGTCCTCTATTTTTGTAGCGAGGGCTCAGATTGTCCAGTCCAAGAAGCTCATAATCTCCAGAATCTTGAAGATATTCTTTACCAAATGGTCCAATTTGGGTGATGTAAAGAATATTTTCACATAAGTGACTTACCAAACAATTACATTAGCTGTAAGCTGTACGCTTTCTTACCTGGCAGCGCTGCCATTGTTCGTGTAGGTGATACAGATCCCGCCCACTTTCGGGAATACCTGGTACTGCTGAGCTTAAGACTTCAATTCGTTTTCTGCCAGCCACAGGGTAACACCGGTGGTTTGTTGTGCAGTCGACTTTCGTCGCCATTGTGGATTTTTTCTTTTTGGTGATGTACAATTTCTTGGTTGGCTTTTTTTGCTTCATCAGTTAGCTACCTAGTTATTAATGATTTATTACGAAGATGTCTGATGCTAGTTCTTCTTCAGTTAGGTTTTGCAGCAGTGGTTGTAGGGGTCAGTGCTGTAGTTTAGATGAACAAGGTTGGAAGACTTTTCAAGCTCGTTTGGATAAGATGGACAAAGATAGGAAAAGGAAAGCAGCTCTTAGAGCGGGTAGTAAAACTAGAGTAGAGACAACTCCCGTGCCTTCAGAGGCAAACAAACCGTCACTATCTTCTCCACTTTTATTGAATATTTCTCCTATTGATAGTCCTCCAACTTCAATACCGATATGGACAAGAAATTTGAGCTCTTGGCAAAATCCGTTATGGATTTGGGTATGTCGTTTCGTGCGTTCGTAGAGAAGTCAAGTGAAAAGGCCAGTGTTAGGCCAAGTGTCAGTGTCAGTGTTGTGTCCGAGGAGGTGGCTGTCCGTTCCCCCATTCTCCTAGACGAAGGTCACTGTCATACTCCCCAGCTCCAGGGAGAAGACATACCGGAGGTCGAAGGGAGACTGGGGGAGTTTGCCCACGGTCAGTCGCCGACTCCGTCGACGTAGTCAACTCGCGAGTGTCCAGAAAACGTTGCTGGAGAGGCGTAGTTATCAGTGACGCGCAGTTGTCGTCTGACTCGGAAGTGCAGTCGATTGTGTGGAGTGATTTAGTGTCGCGTCCGTTGAAGAGACATGCCCAGCGTACGAGAGGGATGTCGCCACCTGTTAAGAAATATGATATTGTTATGATACAATAAAGTTTTATACGTACATACTTACCTGCAGATATATACTTAGCTTTAGACTCCGTCGTCCCGACAGAAATTCAAATTTCGCGGCACACACTACAGGTAGGTCAGGTGATCTACCGTCCCGCCGCTGGGTGGCAGGAATAGGAACCATTCCCGTTTTCTATCAGAATTTTTTCTCTACCACCTGTCTCCTGCGGAGAGGCTGGGTGGGCCATTAATCGTATATATCTGCAGGTAAGTATGTATAAAACTTTATTGTATCATAACAATATCATTTTTATACATTCAACTTACCTGCCAGATATATACTTAGCTGATTGGCACCCTCGGTGGTGGGTAAGAGACAGCTAAATACTGAGTAGACAGGTAAACAACATACGTTGTAGGTAATAAATAAATAAAACCTTGGTTCCTATCTGTTTAGACGGAGGGTTGACTACCTAGCTATTGCTTAGGAGTCTACTCCGTCTCAAGAGCCTCAGCGAGGATGTGACCTATGGCTAAGAGTTCTTGTAGGTCTGTCAATGGGGTCTTATCCACTTACTCAACAGAACCTAATGGCCTTTGTCAATGGGGTCCACTTATATGACAATACACCTATGCCTAGTGGCATAATTAAGGAGCACAACACCGATCCCAATCACCTGATCCTAACACGAGGGTTAGTGCTTAATTTGAAAAGAGTTATCCCCAAACTCCTTTCAAACAACCCCAAGAAAAAACATTACGTTAAATAAAATTAACTCACTAGTTAAGGATCAGTGTCGGCTCCCTCTCCCAGCAACGTATCCGCAGACACGTATAAACCAAGAGAGAAGGATCTCTCTTAGGTTAACTTGACATCCTTCGTGTAATGGGAAGTCAACACAGAGTTGCATCTCCCGTATGTGACAGCTAATATGTCCTTCATGACATATTGTTATGGAAAGAACAAGAATTCGCAAAAGCTCGCACTTCATGCGCTTTAATTCTCAGCTGTTTGAAGGAATCATCAAGTCACTTATGAAGTGCTTTAGAGATCGCACTTGTCTCAAAGAAGACCAGGGTGTTCTTTGACATGGATCTCTTCTGGATGAAGCCTGAAGCCTGTCTGGCGCTTCTAGCTCTTCCTTCGCATTAAGCCAGGCTGGCGCTTCTGGTGCATTGCGCCAGGCTAGTTCTTATGGAGCTTTTGGCGCATTGCGCCAGGCTGGCGCTTCTGGCGCACTGTACTAGGCTGGCGCTTTTTTGGTGCCTGGTGCCTGGCTGGCTCCTCCCCACTTGCTGGAGCTTCGAGCTTGGTAGAGTCTCGAGGCTGTTTGGCGATGTCCATCTCGGAAAATCTTATCTGTCTGAATTGCTCGCCTCTGGCGCATTTGCGCCAGGTTGGAGGCCCTCTCCTTCTCCGCATCAGACAATGACAGTGTCCCTTTGAACTGTCTGCCTCTGGCGTTTTTTCGCCTGTTTTGGCATTTGGCGCCTGGCTGGCGCTACTCTATCCGAAAGTCCTGAACAACCACAATAGTTTATTAGGAGACTGGAGAAGGGTGGAAGAAATTCTTCCACTTTGAGCTTTTGGCCTCTAGCCAGGGGAGGTGATTGTAGTCAGCTACATCCAGTAGACGATAGGATATCTAACAGTACGAGAGAGAAGAGTCTTCCTCTGAGGAGGATCCTTCATGAGTACTTCCGTTGCTAACAAGATCTCTTCTTACATGTTGATGAAGTTTCTCGTTGCAGAATCTTCCCTCTCCTTGCCCGAAGGAAGGGAAGGAGCCTGGAAGTCGAAGGAGACTCCGAGCTGAAATTGGGCGGACCCCTGATTTCTTAGCTTTTATTATATCCCTCTAAATACCTTCTGGGAAGCATTTCGAGCCCTCATCGCACCCCAAAGACTCTGTAGGCAAACGTTTAAACCATCTCTTCTTCTGTAGATGAAAATGTAAGTACCCTGTCTGGACAACGAGAAAACTATCTGAAAGCGTTGAGTCAGGAATAGAGGGTTTTAGTTCTTTTGCCAGACATACTATGCTGGCAAGAACCCATTGCCGAGTCTCCATTGAATCTGATGCGAGATTCCAATGCACAAAAAATTCACTTGTCTTCTTGGTAGTTTAGGGCCCAGAGAAACAAAGAATTCCTTCATAAAATTTCTTAAAGAAGTTTGATGAGGAGCAGTTCCATCTTGTCGGAAAATGGAATCTGTGGCCACGAAAAAATCCCATTCGAAGTACATGATATCCTACTCTTGTCGTATTGAGGTATCGTATAAGATCCCAAAGATCTTAATCCTCTGCTATCTCTAATTCCCCTTGTAGAGACAGAGTATAGCCTTTTACTGCGTTCTTTGATAGCAGATATATAGAGGAGATTCCTCCCTCTGAAAGGGAAGAAAAACCGCTATGAGGTTCACAGAGGTATCGGAAGAGGCCAGCTTCCTCATTCCATCTAGCACGATCTGCAGCAATTCTATTTCTTGGCTATGACTCATGTCATTTACCTTGAAAAAATCCTCTCATTCATGTCCACTTCCGGTCAGTCTGCACGTAGACAGACTCAGAGTGGAGAGGTTGTTAAGGTCCATTTATAATAGATACTGATAGAATATCCAGACTCTTGGAAAAGCCTTCCGAAACATGCTGTGAGAAGAACGTGACCTCCGTGAATCCAACCTCTCGAAGGCCAACATGGGGCGAAAAGCATCATCCTCTCTTCCTCTGACTCCATTAATTATCTTAAAATATCTGTTAGGGTTCCATATAATGGTATATATTGACATAGTATCTATATATATATATATATATATATATATATATAGTATATATAAATATATATTATATATCTAATAAAAGGAGCCCATAAAAACACCAAAATGTAGAGAGAAAAGTACTATATTTCAGAGACTGCTGTCTCTCTCTTCAGGTATATGAATGAGAAAAGTTTACAGAAAACATGTGTTATTTATACCAAGAGATTCGTCCACAAGTAAGCCAAATGATGGAATCGGCCTTAATAAAACAGAAGCAGGTAATGAACATCTCAAAAGGGAATTGGCACATCCGACATTGTCGACGCAGTGTTCATTCAACCAACGCTTAAGAAGATTAAAGGAAGATTATCAGCGGGGGTGACCTAAATTGGCTTACTTGTGGACGAATCTCTTGGTATAAATACCACCTTTTCTGTAAACTTTTCTCATTCATATACCTGAAGAGAGAGACAGCAGTCTCTGAAATATAGTACTTTTCTCTCTACATTTTGGTGTTTTTATGGGCTCCTTTTATTAGATGGAATTCTGTTGTTACAGAACACTTTTACCAGTCATATTATATATATATATATATATATTATATATATATATATAATATATATATATATATAGATATATATATATATATATATATATATATATGTATATATATATGATATATATATATATATATATATATATATATATATCATATATATATATATATATATATTATAATATATGTATATATATATATATATATATATATATATATCTATATATATATATATATAATTAATATATTATATATATATATATTATAAGTTTATTATATATTATATATTTATATATATATATATATATATATATATATATATATATATATATATATATATATATATATATATATATATATATATGTATAATATATATGTAATATATATATGTAATATATATATATAATATATATATATATAAACGGTACATACATACACATATATATACATATAGGGGAAAAAAGACTAATGTTTATTCCCCTTTCAAACTGGATGGCGTATATTGCTACCTTTCTTGGTTTGAGAATAAGGAAGCATTCTAGAGGAAGCTTCTTCGTCTTCAACATTGCGAAGAGATGTATGAGGAAGACGTATCGCAAGTTTTCACAACAGGTTCTCTCTTGTTAATGCGAACAGTGGCGAAAGAGAGATTCCCGATTCTCCTTGAGATATGAGAGCTGTGGAATTGGCCTAATTGATTTAAAAAAAAAAAAAAAATCCTTTCGTCCTTCCCTGGGATCGAACCCCCTTTCAATTAGACGGGGAACGAAATCGGGAACGAATCGTGACTTTACTTAGCCTGCTGTCAGAGAGGCTACTGAACCCTTTGGTTAACAACTCGCTATATCGAGAAAATATCAAGTCCACTAAAATGCTTGCAATTCTTTTAGACAATGTGCCAGAACATCTGTACCTCTGTCATGGTACCCGGCGCCATCTTATGTGTTATTTCCGTTTCTTGGTAGGAAAAAACTCTATAGTCGTAAAATAGTCCATTCAGGGAAACAAACTTCTGCCACGAAGAAAACGGTTCCCATTAGACTCATCCATCTCCTCACTGAGCATGCTCCGTTCTCTAATAAGGCTACGCTTTCGTAGGCATGAAAGCATTATATAATATAGTGCTCTACCTCAGTAGAATAATCTATAATTCTGTTACATTGCGGTAAACAGCATTGAAAGGTTGTAAGAGATCTTTCTATTGAAAGCTTCTTAGCAAAAACTCAGACAATGTTATTCATGCTTGCCTACAAATCCCCTCAATTCGAGGCTAAGTCCGTGATTATAAGGGAGAGAAACGTACAGTCAGTCAATGCCGAAGGAGAGAGAGAGATGTAACCAACCACCCATTACCGAGCACCAGATGTTACTGTATTGGCTTACAGAGACAGCAGTCTTCTCTCGCTGTCTCAGTACATTCTTCCTGAGTTGCCAGTTATTCCATTCAATGAAGGAATATGGTAAAATTATTCTCGAGCTTAAGGAAGTATCCAATAATGCATATTTAAGCAAAACATCCTTCTTTAAATACAGAAGCTGAGTCGGTGTTGTCATAAGAAACCCTTTAAGTGTAATCCTTACCTAGGAAATCCCTGGAAGGACACACGGAATTCAGTTGGCAACCATAGAGTAATTACGGTATGCGCATATGACTCGACCATACAGTATTCCTATACAGAAAATTCTCTACTCCATTCTTTCCTTGCCGAGGCAAGGGGAGAATGGAAAATTTTACTATCTTCGTTCTTTTTGTTAACCCTTAAACGCCGAAGCGGTAAAAAAAAATGTCTCCCGTGTGCCGGAAGTGTTTCAGAGTGAGCACGGAAGCGGAAAAAATATTTTTTTCAAAAAATCACTGCGCGCTTAGTTTTCAAGATTAAAAGTTCATTTTTGGCTCCTTTTTTTGTCATTGGCTGAAGTTTAGTATGCAACCATCAGAAATGAAAAAAAAATTATCATTATCATATATAAATAATGCGATATATGATAGCGCAAAAACGAAATTTCATATATAATTGTATTCAAATCGCGCTGTGCGCAAAACGGTTAAAGGTAACGAGTTACTTCTTTTTTCGTTGTAATGTACACTAAATTGCAATCATTTTGGTATATAACACATTGTAAAACAATAAAAGCAACACAGAGAAAATATTATCACAAAATAATGCATGAATTCGATACGCACAGAAGTAAACAAATATTTTTTTCAAAAATTCACCATAAATCTAAATATTGTCCTAGAGACTTCCAATTTCTTTCAAAATGAAGACAAATGATTGAATATTACTATACAGTAAGAATATTAGCTTACAAATGCAGTTTTCGACCATATCTGACTAGGTAAAGTTGACCGAATGTCGAATTTTTTATATATATATTTTTTATATGCAATTATTTCGGAAATAAGAAAAGCTACAACCTTCAAATATTTTTCGTTTTATTCTACATGAAATTGCGCACATTTTCATATATAAAACTCTATGAAATGCCTAATATGAAACGGAGCAAATATTCCGAGAATGGAACGTACGCATTTCGGAGATTTGTGGCGGAGAATCCGCGCACGGAGGGAAGGAAAGATTTTTTTAAAATTCGCCATAAATCTAAATATTGTGCTAGAGACTTCGAATTTGTTTCAAGATGAAGATAAATGACTGAATATTACTAGACTGTAAGAGTTTTAGCTTACAATTGCGTTTTTCGACCATTTCGGTAGAGTCAAAGTTGACCGAACGTGGTTTTTTTTCTATTTATTGTGATTTATATGCAAATATTTCAAAAATGAGAAAAGCTACAACCTTCAATTATTTTTTGTTGTATTCTACATGAAATTGCGCACATTTTCATATATAAAACTTTATGTAACGGCTAATTTAAAATGGTGCAAACATTACCACAATTGCACGTATGATTTTTTCGGAAGAGTTACCGCGCGGACGTAAAGAAAATGTTATTTTTTTCATAAATTCACCATAAATCGAAATATTGTGCTAGAGACTTCCAATTTGATGCAAACTGAAGGTAAATGCTTGAATATTACTAGAATATAAGCGGTTTAGCTTACAATTGCGTTTTTTCGACCATTTCGTAGAGGTCAAAAGTTGAACCGAAGGTTGAAAATTTGTCACTTATCATTTTTAATATGAAAATATTTCAAAACTGATAAAAGCTACAACCATGGGTTGTTTTTAGTTGTATTGTGCATGAAATTGCGCACATTTTCATATATAAAACTTTATGTAACGGCTAATTTAAAATGGTGCAAACATTACCACAATCGCATGTATGATTTTTTCGGAAGAGATACCGCGCGGACGTAAGGAAAAAGTTTTTTCATAAATTCACCATAAATCGAAATATTGTGCTAGAGACTTCCAATTAGTTGCAAAATTAAGTTAAATGATTGAATATTACTAAAATGTTATTGTCATGATACAATAAAGTTTTATGCATACTTACCTGGCAGATATATACTTAGCTATAGACTCCGTCGTCCCCGATAGAAATTCGAATTTCGCGGCACACTCTACAGGTAGGTCAGGTGATCTACCGCCCCGCCGCTGGTGGCGGGAATAGGAATCATTCCCGTTTTCTAAGACAGATTTTCTCTTCCACCTGTCTCCTGAGGGGAGGTCGGGTGGGCCATACACCGTATATATCTGCCAGGTAAGTATGCATAAAACTTTATTGTATCATGACAATAACATTTTTATGCATTCAACTTACCTGTCAGATATATACTTAGCTGATTGGCACCTTTGGCGGAGGGTAAGAGACAGCTAATCTACTGAAATAGACAGGAAACAACATATGTTGTAGGTAATAAAATTAAAAACCTTGATTCCTACCTGTGTTAGCAAAAGACTTCATGGCTACTGCCTAGGAGCCCGTATCGCTTCAAGAGCCTCAGCGAGGTAGTGACCTCATGCTAAGAGTTCTTGATGGTCTGTTACAGGGGTCTTACCCACTTACGCTTCAGAACCTTAGGATCTTTGTCAATGGGGTCCTATCCACTTACATGACAAAACACCTTGCCTATTGGCATGATCATAGAGCACGACACTAATCCCGATCACCTGATCCTCATTGGGGTAGTACTACGATTGAAAGGAGTCATCCCCGAGCATCCTTTCAAGCAACCCACAACTCAACAACAATATTAAAACTAATTATTAAAATATTAAAAACAAATTTAAGGATCAGCGTCTGCTCCATTTCCCAGCATAGTATCCGCTGATACATAAGGTCCAAGAGCGAAACATTTATCGTATGTTATTCTAACATCCTTTAAATAGTGGGATGCAAATACTGAATTGCACCTCCAATAAGTTGCTGCTAAAATGTTTCTCATGGACATATTCTTCGTAAAAGAAAGGGAAGTTGCCACAGCCCGGACTTCGTGAGCTTTCACTCTCAGCAGCTTTAAAGAGTTCTCTTGGCAATTCCTATGAGCTTCAGTAATTACATTTCTGACAAAGAATGCCAGTGCGTTCTTTGACATAGGTCTCTTGGGGTTTCTTACCGAACACCAAAGACCTTGTCGACATCCCTGAAGCTGTGTCTTCTTTTCTAAATAAAATTTTAAGGTCCTGACTGGGCAAAGGGACCGATCCAACTCTCTTCCTACCAGAGAAGAGAGTCCCTTGACTTCGAAACTTCTAGGCCAAGGTTTAGAAGGGTTCTCATTCTTTGCTAGGAAAAGATCCTGGAAAGAAATGACAGCCGAGTCTTTTCTAAATCCCACCCGAGAGTCCAAAGCATGCAATTCACTGATCCTCTTAGCAGTTGCTAGAGCCAACAGGAATATGCATTTGCTAGTAAGATCTCTGAATGCGATTTTATCTATAGGTTCGAACCTGTCCGACATCAAGAACTTTAGGACAACGTCCAGGTTCCAACTCGGGGGAATCGACGATCTCAATTTCTTAGTCTCGAAAAGACCTGATGAGATCATGAAGATCCTTATTATTCTCGAGATTCAGCCCTCTGTTTCTAAAAACAGCTGAGAGCATGCTCCTATATCCCTTGATAATTGATACGGCCAATTTGGATTCTTCTCTTAAGAAGAGGAGAAAATCCGCGATTTCGGTTACAGAGGTATTGGAAGAGGACAGCTTCTTCGACCTACACCATCTACGGAAAACTTCCCACTTCGATTGGTAGACCCGCAGGGTAGAGGCTCTGCGGGCTCTAGCAATTGAAGTTGCCACTTTCTTTGAAAAGCCTCTCGCTCTGACCAGTCTTTCGATAGTCCCGAAAGGCAGTCAGGGAGAGACTTTGGATGTTTTTGTGGAACCTCTCGAAGTGGGGTTGTCTGAGCAGATCTGTCCTGTCTTGGTAGAGGATCTGGGGAAGTCCACCGTCCATTCCAGTACCTCTGTGAACCAGATTCGGGAAGCCAAAAGGGAGCAATTAGAGTCATTCTCATTCCTTCCGATGCCACAAATTTCCTTACTACTTCCCCCAGCAATTTGAATGGGGGAAAGGCGTATGCATCTATGCCTGACCAGTCCATGAGGAAGGCATCGATCGCTGTGGCTCTGGGATCTTCTTCTAGCGAGCAGAAGTTGTCTATTTTCCTGGAGAGGAACGTGGCAAACAGGTCGATCTGGGGTCTCCCCCAGAGTGACCATATTTGTCTGCAGACTCCTGAGTGGAGCATCCACTCTGTCGGGAGAACCTGGTTCTTTCTGCTCAACCTGCTGCCCTTATGGTTTTTACTCCTTGGACAAACCTTGTACGCAGAATAATGCCCCGTTCCTCTGTCCAGGTTAATAGAGCTCTCGCTATTTCGTTCAGAGAGAAAGAGTGAGTGCCCCCTTGATTCCGGATGTAAGCCAGAGCTGTGGTGTTGTCGGAATTAACTTGAACTACCACCCCTCTGACTTCCGCTTCGAAGTATTCCAGGGCTAGATGAATTGCCAGGAGTTCCTTCGCATTGATGTGCAGAGTAGTTTTGTTGTCTGGTCCAAATACCTGCTACTTCTTTTTGGACCCAGGTGTTGCTCCCCAACCTGTTTCCGAGCATCGGAAAACAACACTCGGTGAGGGTTCCGAATCAAGAGGGACACCCCTTCGTTCCTTGTTAATGGGGTTAACCACCACTTTAGGTCGGATTTTATCCCCTGTTGGATGGGAAAAACGTCTGACAAGTCTCCTGTCTTTTGACTCCACATCCTCTTTAGATAAAATTGCAGAGGTCTGAGATTTAATCTTCCCAGGGAAATGAACTGCTCTAACGAGGAAAGGGTGCCCAGCAGACTGAGCCATTCCCTCGCCGAGGTCCGTTCTTTCCCTAAGAAGTTCGAGATCTTTTCTAAGCCTCGAGTAATTCTGTCTTGAGATGGAAACGCCCGAAAACCCCGAGAATCCATCTGTATCCCAGATAGACTATGTTCTGTCTGGGGATCAATTGTGATTTCTCGAGGTTCACGAGCAGTCCCAGAGATTTTGTCAAGTTCAAAGTCTTCTCCAAGTCCTTCAATCACTGAATTTCCGATTTTGCTCTTATTAGCCAATCGTCCAGATAAAGGGATATATTTATCCCCTCTAGATGTAGCCATCTCGCAACATTCATCATTAGCCTCGTGAACACTTGAGGGGGCCGTTGAAAGGCTGAAGCATAGGGCTCTGAATTGGTATACTTTCCCCTGCATCATGAATCGGAGATATTTCTTCGATGATGGATGCAGGGGGACATGAAAGTATGCATCTTGTAGATCTAAGGAGACCATCCAATCTCCTGGACGAAGAGCCGCAAGAACCGATTTTGATGTTTCCATAGAGAACTTTGTGTTCTCCACAAATCGGTTCAATGCGCTCACATCCAGGACCGGTCTCCACCCTCCCGAGGATTTCGGAACCAGAAAAAGACGGTTGTAGAATCCTCGGGAATGCGGATCCCAAACCACTTCGATGGCCTCCTTTTGCAACATCTGTTCTACCAGTTGCAATAATGCTTCTTTCTTGGCAGGGTCCCTGTATTGAGCTGACAGTTCCCTCGGGTTCGTAGTCAAGGGAGGTCTGTCTCGAAAGGGGATCATATATCCCTTTATTACCACAGAAAGGGACCAAATTTCTGCCTGTCTCGAGCCATTCTTCGGAAAATTTCCGAAGTCTGGCTCCTACCGGTGCTTGAAGGACTGTTGTCTCATTTCGCTCTCTTGATAGGTCTGAAGGAAGACCTACCTCTCTTCTGCACTCCTCTCTTCTTAAAAGAGGGTCTGGCCGAGGTACTACCCCTCGAAAGGGCTGTTGAGGAGCCCGAGTCTCTCTCTTAATAGGACCCGAAGCCTCCCGATTTCTTTGTTTCAGATTGGGCCAAGAGATCTTGTGTGGCCTTTTCTGTCAAAGAATGAGAAATATCTTTTACTAGATTTGAAGGAAACAATTCGTCCGACAGAGGAGCATACAGAAGAGATGACCTCTGAGTAGGAGTAACTGCTTTCGTCAGAAAAAAGCTAAATAAGACTCTCTTCTTCAGAATACCAGTTCCAAACAGAGAGGCCACCTCTCCTGATCCATCCTGAACCGCCTTGTCCATACAGGAAAGAACACTATGAAGGACTTCTGGACTAAGAGATTCTTCTCTTGTGCTTTTTGGCCAACACCCCAAGGGACCAGTCTAAGAAGTTAAAAACTTCTAAGACATTAAACAATCCCTTGAGGAGATGGTCCATCTCAGAAGTCCCCCATGTGATCTTTGCTGATGACAAGGCTTGTCTCCTAGACGAATCTACCAGATTCGAAAAATCTGCTTCGGCAGTAGACGGGAGAGCTAGACCCCGTGGTTTGCCCGTCTCGTACCAAATTCCCTTCTTTCCTGATAGTCTGGAAGGAGGGCAGGTAAAGACTGTCTTCCCCGCCTTCTCCTTGGATTCCAACCAATTTCCTACGAATCGGAGAGCCTTGTTCATGGAAATGGTTGGGTTCATTTTAATAAAAGATGATTGTTTCGGGACCTTCGTGCTTGTAAATAAGGACCTTGGAGAAGGAGGAGCAGTCGGGCTTAAAGTCCCCAAACTCTTGAAGTAAGAGGGCTGCCAGCGTCTTGTAATCTGACAAACCCGGAGCCGAGTGATCTTCAGAGTCCGAAATCTCTTCCAAATCCAATTCCGAAGAGGATTGTTTATTTCCAGCAGGAGACTGGCCTCTTGCAACATCCACCCCACTCTCGCAAGAACGACGACCGCCTGTGCGATAACTTGCGTCCCTACAAGAGATAGGTTGATCCTGCAAAACGACCTTATCCTTCTCCTGGCAAGAGCGATGGCCGCTTGTGCGACACCTTTCTCTCCTGTCAGACGAAGGATGTCCTCTCCTATCGCTTTCTCCGGAACCACCTATGTCCTGACAAGGAATACGGCCGCTTGTGCAACAACTAAAGTCCTTGTCAGGTAAAGGTTTATCCTTCCGAAAGCTAAACAAATCCTCTTGGCTTAATTGTCTTTTGGAAGAAGTCCGTCTCTTATTTGTCACTTGTGGCTCATTGCGCCGGGTTGGCGCTCGTGATTCCTTGCGCCAAGCTGGCGCTTCTGGCGCATTTCGGCAGGGTGGCGCTTCTGGCGCATTTCGGCAGGGTGGCGCTTCTGGCGCCTCTGGCGCTTCTGGCGCATTTCGCCAGGCTGGCGCTTCTGGCGCATATGGCGCATCTGGCGCTTCTGGCTCTTCTGACTCGTATGGAGTCTCAAACGCATCTGGCGCATTGCGCCAGGTTGGCGTTTTTGGCGCATTCTTCATACTCCTCTGAGTATAAGCCGAAACTTCCGTTTCTTCTTTCCTTCCCTTCGTCTTCTTTATAGGAAGGAAAGAGTCCTTTCTCCTGGAAGTTTCCTTAGTAAAAACTCCTACTAAGGCCGAAAGTTGCTCCTGCACATTTAGGATAATTTTCGCAGCCGGATTCTCTTTTTCCTTCCCTGATTCAGGTGAGGGATGTCTAGAAGCGGAAGGAAACTCCGATTTCCGTTTAGGAACCAATCTCCTTTTCTCTTTCACAAGGTGATAGATCGGAGAAAAGCTCAGGGCTTGAATCCAAAGTTGGAGCCTTCCAACTTCTCTTTAAGGGGCGTGACAGTTCATCAGAACTCCATCCCCTTACATTCGGTGAAGAATCTGACGAAGAAAAACACTTCTTTAGGATGCTTTTTCGATAGCGATCCTTGGCAGTTCGGGTCGTCACAGAATCTGCCGAGGGGACGCCTGATCGGTGGGGATTCTCCGTAACCTCCGTAAGGCTTTCGACATTCCTTCTCCTCTGGGCCTGTGAGCTTGGAAGAGGTCTAGGCCTGGGAGCGAGACAGAGCCGATCAGACGCACCCTCCACTGCACTAGGGACACTTAATTCACTATCACTGTGCTTACCTTTCAACGTCAGCATTTGACGTTCCATCCTTTGTAGCGCAGCTTTAAGATCTGCAATTTCCGTTGCCGGATTTGCAGTCTTAGTACTAGAGGAAGAAGATAGAGGTTTAGGGTTAGGTGTTAATTTAATAGGCTCGTTAGAGCGAGACCTACTTACGCTTCTGGAGGAAGCCTTCCTAGCCCTATCCATATCTAATTTCCTTAAATATGAATTTAAATTCTTCCATTCTTCCTCATTCATATTTACACATTCATCACAGGTGTTAGAAATTGAACATTCATTCCTTCTACACCCCTTACAAACTGTGTGAGGGTCTACCGAAGCTTTCGGTAGCCTCACCATGCATCCCTCATTTACACACTGTCTTCTAACCGTAAAGCTAGAATCCGACATCATGAGAAATATCCAAAACCAAGTCCAAAAAACAGTCCACGAAAGAGTATGCCAAACCAAAGATCCAATACGTCACCAAAATAACCGGCTTAGAAGATCAATAGCGATGAAAAAACACGAAAATCAAATCAGGAGTAACAACAGCAATGTTGCTGTCACGGCCGATAGAGAAAATCTGACTTAGAAAACGGGAATGATTCCTATTCCCGCCACCAGCGGCGGGGCGGTAGATCACCTGACCTACCTGTAGAGTGTGCCGCGAAATTCGAATTTCTATCGGGGACAACGGAGTCTATAGCTAAGTATATATCTGACAGGTAAGTTGAATGCATAAAAATATTAGAGTTTTAGCTTACAATTGCGTTTTTCGACCATTTCGATAGAGTCAAAGTTGACCGAAGGTTGAAATTTTGGCACTTATCATTATTTATATGAAAATATCTCAAAACTGATAAAAGCTACAATCATGAGTATTTTTTTGTTGTATTCTTCATAAAAATGCGCACATTTTCATATATAATACTCCATGTAACGGCTAATTTAAAATGGTACAAAAATTATGTCAAAGTGACGAAATAATTTCCGAGATGTGTCACAGATACTTTTTAGTGCGGCAAGAAAGAAATTCGCGCTTGCGCGCCTGCGTAACGATTGTAAACAAAACAACACCTTGATCTGTGAACTCCCAGCATCCCCCAAGGAGCGTGATTCAAGAGTTTTTGGCTGGTAGGCCTAAAAGTATTTTTCCGCGAATTTTTAAAAAAACTTTTGTATGTCGACGTAAAATACGTCCAGTCGGCACCCGAGAGACAAAAAATGTCGACGTAAAATACGTCCAGTCGGCGTTTAAGGGTTAATAGAATGAACTAGTATTATCCAAAGGAGATCTCAAGTGAGAACCGAGTATCGAAGAGAATCTCTTAAGCTTTCTATTCTCTTGGACATAAGACTAAATGGACATATTCTACGCATCTACTACTTGGAAGAGCCTCTAATCAATGAATGAGAGCTCCTCCGAATCTTGTCCAAGAGAGCTATATGCTAAGTATTGAGATCTTTGTGAATGAGAACTAACCCATTAAGATACAAAGAGTATAGGGAATTTAATCCAGGCACTCGTTAAGTCTTCATGATTTCAAAAGAAATCGCGGAAGGGACAGGATTCCAGTTCAGATCTAGGGTTTACGAAAGGAAAAATTGATGTTCCCTTTCCGCAGTCATTCCCTAACGCCGATGAGTATGAATGAAGGAGAGAGACCACATTGAGAGGAACTGCCTGTTACAGCAGTCTTCTGAATATTGGAGAAGGGCTTCTCTCAGTATAAGAATCATTCTGACAAAAGCGACGGTCGCCTGTGCGACATCTTGCGCCTTTGTAGGTCACTCACATACTGAAGTAGAAGAGCCCCAATTCGGTGAAAGACTGGCAGAAAAAGACTCTCTCTGTTCCTTTGGAAGAGAACTAGAAGTCTTTTCTATTCTCTTGCACGATACAACAGATCTTTCCGATTTCTGAAGTCCCGAAGAGGAGGATCGTTTCCGAGGAGAAGAACTGTTGGAAGGCGACCCCAGCCTGGAGGATTCCGCATGTCTGGAACGTTCCGCTTTGGTGGAAAGTTCTTCGCGCTTGGAAAGTTTCTCTTGTGCGGAAGGTTCCGCGCGCCTGGAAAGTTCCGCGTTTGGAATGTTGCGTCTGGAAGTTTCCGCTTGTGCGGAAGGTTCCGAGCGCTTGCAAAATTCCGCTTGTGTGGAATGTTCTGCGCGTTTGGAAGAAAATTCCTGCTTGGAAAATTCCGAGCGCCTGGAAGGCGATTCGTATCTGGAAGCTTCCGCGCGTCTGGAAGGTTCCGTTCTCTTGGAAGGAAACTCGCGCCTGGAACGTTCCATTCTTGTGGAAGGTTCCGTGCGTCTGTAAAAAGATTCCTGATTGGAAAATTCTTCCGCTTGTCTGGAACGTTTGGAATGTTCCGAGCGCCTGGAAGGAAACTCGCGCTTGGAACGTTCCATTATTGTGGAAGGTTCCGTGCGTCTGGATAGTTCCGAGCGCCTAATAGGCTCTTCACTCTTGGAAGGTGCCTCTTGCTCGGAACAATCCATGGAGAGATCCTTCTGTTTGTCCACTTGATTCTAAGGCTCTTCGCTCTTGGACATTTGTTTTCGGTTTGAAGGCGCCTTGCGCCTAGAAAGCTCCTCTCTGTTAATCTCCTATCCCGGAAAGTTCCTCCTGCCTGGAAAGGGCTTCTGTCCTGCCTGGCGCTCCTCGCCAAGATGGTTCTTCTAGGGCTGAAGAAAATCACTCATCTATAGGAGCTAGTTGCTTGGGAGAAGGCGGAACATTCTCAGGAAGCTCGGACACAACTCCACGCTTCATGGAAGAAAGCGAAACAGGAGATCAGACTCTGGTTCTCGCTTGGAGGGAGGAACGCGGCTCTCGCTTGGACTGTTGGAATGCGGCTCGCTGCTGGCTGCTGGAACGTGGCTCGCGCTAGACTGCTGGAACGCGGCTCCCGCTTCTAGCCCAGATGGCACTTAGTGTTCTCTTAACTTTCCGAGAACACGCTAGATCGTCCGAACTCCAAACATGTCCATTCTTTGTCTTTTCGGATGTAAGATGAAGAATCGAATGAATAGACGCACATTTTTTAAGGATGCCTTTGCAATGGCCCTCCTTGGCAGTCTGGGATGCTCCAGATCCTGCCGAGGGGAAGCCTGATCGGTGGGGATTCTCCGTAACCTACGTAAGGCTTTCGACATTCCTTCTCCTCTGGGCTTGGGAGCTTGGAAGAGGACTAAGCCTGGGAGCGAGATGGAGCCGAACAGAACGCACCCTCCACTGCACTGGAAACACTATATTCACTTCTTACCTTTTTTAAGAGCTCGCATTATGAGCTCTCTAGATTTATTCTTCAAATTTTCACAAGATGAATATGATATTGTTATAATACAATTAAGTTTGTTCATACTTACCTGGCAGATATATATATAGCTGTATTCTCCGAAGTCCGACAGAATTTCAAAATTCCCGGCACACGCAGTGGCGGGCCAGGTGGTGGAGTACCCATTCCCGCCGCTGGGAGGCGGATATCAGGAACCATTCCCATTTTCTATTCATATTTTATCAGTGCCACTGTCTCCTGAGGGGAGGTGGGTGGGCACTTAATTATATATATCTGCCAGGTAAGTATGAACAAACTTAATTGTATTATAACAATAACATTTTGTTCATGAGACTTACTTGGCAGATATATATATAGCTGAATCCCACCTTCGGATGGTGGGAAGGGAGACAGAATAGGATTTGTAGGAAACTTAACTTAAGTAGATGATATACACCTTGGTTCCTCACCTGTTAGCAAAGTAGACTTCTGTGATTACTGTCACTACAGCCTGCTTGTGCTTAATCAGAGTTGCCAGCCAGGTGGAGACCTGTAGTGCTGGTGCGCTCTGAATGCTCTGTCAACGGGGACGTGACCTCAATGTGACAAGAGCATAGAGCCATACAAATGAGGGCAACGAAGCAACTGACCACCACCTGACCAACTAACAAAGACCCCCTGAACACTAAGCTAAAAGATGGGAGGTCTTCACCAAAGCCTCACAACCAAAAAACACATCACTAAAACTAACCTAAACCTAACTAAGGGATAGGGAGAGAGCTACCTTCAGCCCCCAAGACTGTGTCTGCAGAAACGTATGGCCCAAGAGAACAACAGTCCTCGTATATCGTTCTCACATCTCTCAAGTAGTGTGAGGCGAATACTGAATTGCTCCTCCAAAAAGTGGCGTCAAGGATGTCCTTGATCGAACATGTTCCTTTGGAAGGCAAGCGAGGTTGCAACAGCTCTGACCTCGTGAGCTTTCACTCGCAAGAGGCTCAAATCGAATCTGTGTGTAAGACGAATGAGCCTCTTTAATGACGCGTCCCTCAGAAAGAACGCCAAAGCGTTCTTGGATAACGGTATATCGGGTCGTTTAACCGAACACCAGAGATTATCTGAGGGACCTCGTACTTCTTTAGTCTTGTGGACATAAAACTTTAGAGCCCTGACAGGGCACAGGACTCTCTCAGGTTCTTGGCCCACAAGACTTGTCATACCCTTGATTTCGAAGCTCCTTGGCCAAGGGTTCGAAGGGTTTTCATTCTTTGCTAAGAAAGTGGGACTCAAAGAGCAGACAGCATTGTCCCCTTTGAAGCCCACTCTCTTACAAATGGCTTGAATTTCGCTAACTCTCTTCGCCGTCGCCAGAGCAGTTAGGAAAAGAGCCTTCTTAGTCAAGTTCCTAAGAGACGCTTCATGTAGCGGTTCGAAAGGACTCGACATTAACAGTCTAAGGACTAAATCCAGTTCCAAGAAGGAGGCCTCGCCTGAGGTATCTTGGATGTCTCAAAGGATCTCAGGAGATCGTGAAGATCCCTGTTATCAGACAGGTCTAGTCCTCTGTGTCGGAAGACTGCCGACAGCATGCTCTTATATCCCTTGATGGTCGGGACCGCCAGCTTCTGCACATTTCTTAAAAATAGCAGGAAATCGGCTATCTGGCTCACAGAGGTAGAGGAAGAGGAATTCCCTCCTTTCTACACCATGCCCTGAAGGAAGCCCACTTCGACTGGTAAACAGCTCTCGAGGACGTTCTCCTAGCGTTGGCGATCGCCTTTGCAGCTGCTTTAGAAAAACCTCTCGCTCTGGCCAGTTTTTTCGATAGTCTGAACGCAGTCAGGACCCAGAGCGGAGAGGTTTCGGTGATATCTTGCGAAGTGGGGCTGTCTGAGTAGATCTTTCCTCCAGGGCAATGTCCTCGGAAAGTCTATGATGAATGACATTACCTCTGTGAACCATTCTTTCGCGGGCCACATCGGGGCGATCAGGGTCAACCTCGTCCCCTCCGATGCCGCGAACTTCCTTACTACTTCCCCCATGATCTTGAATGGCAGGAAGGCATATAAGTCCAGGTTCGTCCAGTCCCAGAGCAGAGCGTCTATCGCGACTGCTCCCGGATCCAGCACAGGAGAGCAATAAAGAGGCAACCTCTTTGTTCTCGAAGTCGCAAATAGGTCGACTGACGGACACCCCCACAGTCTCCAGAGCTCTCGACAGACGTCCTGGTGCAACGTCCATTCCGTCGGCAGGATCTGATCTTGTCGGCTGAGAAGGTCTGCTCTGACGTTCTGGACTCCTGCGATAAACCTCGTCAGGATCCTTATCCGTCTCGCATCTGCCCACAGCAGAATCTCCCTCGCTAAATAAAACAGAGGACGTGAGTGTGTACCTCCCTGCTTCTTTAGGTACGCCAGGGCTGTGGTGTTGTCCGAGTTGACTTGGACTACTTTCTCTGCAACCTTTTGTTGGAAGAACTGTAGCGCCAGAAAAACCGCCGCTAGTTCCTTTACATTGATGTGCCAGGACACTCCTGTTCCCCCCTCCAGGTGCCTGACACTTCCTCCCCTCCTAGTGTTGCTCCACCCATCCCGACACCGAAGCGTCGGAAAACAACACTAGGTCTGGGCTCAGAAGCTTTAGGGACAACCCCTCTCGAAACTTCCGAGGATCTAACCACCATCTTAGATGGTTCTTCACCGATTTGGTGATGAAAAAGGGTCGCATCCAGATCCTCTCTGACTCTCCATTCGTCTGCTAAGAAAAACTGGAGAGGTCTGAGGTTGTGTCTTCCCAGGGAAAAACAAACTTTTCCAGCGAGGAAATGGTTCCCAGCAGACTCATCCATTCCCTCGCCGAGCAAGCTTCCTTCCCCAGGAATGCCGAGACTTTCTCTAAGCCTTGCAGCTGTCGTTCCTGGGACGGAAACGCTCGAAAAGCCACTGAATCCATCTGAATCCCCAGATACACGATGGACTGTGTTGGGGTCAGATGCGACTTTTCGAGGTTGACTAGAAGTCCCAGGGACTTCGCCAAGGCCAACGTGAAGTGAAGGTCCTTCAGACACCTTTCTTCTGACGATGCTCTGATAAGCCAATCGTCGAGATACAGGGACAATCTTATTCCTGCAGAATGTAACCATCTCGCTACGTTCTTCATGAGCATGGTAAATACCATCGGAGCCGTGCTTAAACCGAAACAAAGGGCTCGGAATTGCCAAACTTTGTCCCTTAGCATAAACCTCAGAAACTTCTTGAAAGAGGGTGGATAGGCACGTGAAAGTATGCGTCCTGTAGGTCCAAGGACACCATCCAGTCGCCCGAAATCTTAGGGCTCCTAGAAACCGACTGAGGTGTTTCCATCTTGAATTTTTTCTTTTCTACGAAAAGATTCAGGCTGCTTACGTCCAAGACTGGACGCTACCCCACCCCGACGACTGTTTTGGTACCAGGAAAAGTCTGTTGTAGTATCCTGGTGACCCCAGGTCTAAGACCTGCTCCACCGCTCTTTTCGTGATCATTTGTTCCAAAAGATCTAAAAGACCTGCTGTTTCTCCCCTTGATACGACGGGGAAAGATCTCTGGGAGTCGTTGAAAAGAGGAGGAGGGTCTACAAAGGGGATCTTGTACCCCTGTTCTACTATCTTGAGGGACCACGCATCTGTACTCTCTCTCTCCACGCCCCCGCAAAGAACTTTAGCCTGGCTCCGACAGGCATCTGAAGGACTTTCGTCTCATTTAGAGGATTTAGGTTTGAAGGAACCTCTTCCTCTTGCAAGTCCTCTCCCTCGAGGAGCAGCTCTCAGGGAGGAGCGCTACGAAAGGGTTTAACCTTCCTAGGAGGTCGTCCAGACGACGACGTGATCGGGACTGCAGGACGTCTAGAAGACTGGGCCAAGAGATCCTGGTAGCCTTCTCTTGTAGGCTCACTTGCCAGGTCCCTTACCATAGCCTGGGGGAAGAGATGGCTCGAAAGAGGTGATTCAAAGAGAAGCTCTGCTTTCTGCGATGCAGAAACAGACTTCGCTGTGAAATTGCATAAGAGCGCTCTCTTCTTGAGGAAAGCAGTGCCGAAATGAGAACACTAACTCTTCCGAACCATCCCTGACGGCCTTGTCCATGCATGACAACACATTGGACAGCTCCCCCAGACTCAAAGAATCAGGACTCCTAGATTGAAGATCCAGGACTCCTAGGCACCAGTCTAGGAAGTTAAAGACTTCCAGAGTCTTTAACAGACCTTTCATGTGATGGTCGATCTCCGTTGGTGTCCAAGAAATCTTCGCGGACGACAAAAGGGATCTTTTCTGGGCGTCTACCAGACTAGCAAAGTCCCCTTGGGAAGAAGACGGGATCTTAATTCCTACTTCCGATTTGGTCTCATACCAAATGCCGCCTCTCCCACTAAGTCTAGAGGGAGGCAGGGCGAAAAGTCGACTTGCCCTGATCCTTCCGACGTTCCATCCAGTCCTGCAATTTCTTGAATGCTCTCTTAGTGGACAAGGAAGTCTTCATCTCCACTACTTCCGAAACCTTGCCCGACTTCGAAGACGAAAACTGAGAGGGCGGAGACTTAGGAGCTGCAGGCTGGAACTTCTCCCCAAACAAGGAACGTAAAAGTCGTACCAGCACCTTGTAGTCGGAAACCGACGAAACTGACGGCTGATCTTCGTCCACTGAGTCAGCCGGACTACTATGTTCTCCTTCCTCCCGAAGAGGCAAAGGAGATCGAACCTCTGGAGAGGGCGTGCGCCCCACGGGTCTAGCCTTCAACAAAGGCTTTCGAGGAAGATCTAACATCCGCCTCTTCAAGGCGACCGACCTTCCGTCGATCTTTAGAGCTCGAACCACGAAGAGCGTCCTGACCTCGCTGCGCGTCAAGAGAGGAAACTCCAAGTCTCTCTCGAGGAGCGTCCTTACGTTTGGCGCTCAAGCGTCCAGCTTTCGCTTTCAAAGCGTCCTTCTGAGCGCTCTCAAAAGCCTTCTCCACAGGCAAAGCGTCAAACAAAGCAACCCGACGAGCGTCTTCAAAAGCGTCCTGCCGAGCGTCCTCAAACGCGTCCTCCAAGGCGTCCTGTCGAGCGTCCTCAAAAGCGTCCCGACGTGCTGGCGGAGACAGCGACGAACGAGGAGACAGAGAAGGAGACTGCCTCGTCCCTCTTGACAGGCAGTCTAGCGTCCTTCCTTATTCGCTTAGGCTCAACTGCTGCTGGGCGAGTCTTCCGAGCCATTAAGGTCGACAATTGGTCTTGAAGCGATGCAAGAATACTCTTCGTAGGTGAAGAACCGAGAGGAGGTGAAGGGCTGCGCTTGCGAGAAGACGAGGGGCGGGGGACGCCTCCTTCCTTCTCACAGGAACAGCAACCTGCCTCTCCGAGGCGCGAGAGAAGCGCTTCTCAGCGTCGTCCTCGGACGACGTCCTACCTCTCTTCTGTGGAGGAAACGCGTCATACGACGCAGGCGAAGACCGCAACGAGAGCGGAGAGAGGGGACGCAAAGCGTCCTCCCTAGGAAAAGTCCTTTTCAACGGACGCGAGTCACTCCGAGAGCTCCACCCCTTGCGCGGGGAGGGCGCCTCGGAGGACCGAAAAACAGTCCTTTAGGATGCGAACCTGAGCACGCTCCTTGGCCAGCCTGGGAAGTAGCAACAGGTCCTGCCGAAGGGAACGCCAAGATCCGGTGGGGAGGCCCCCGTAACCCTCTTGCGGCTTTCGACAATGCCCACTCCCGTGAGGTCTGGGAGTCCGACAGAGGTCTAGACCTAGAGGCATTATGGGGCCGATCTGACGCCCCCTCCACAACACTAGGGGCACGATCACACAACTTTAATCGAGCCGTTTTCAAGGGCCAACACTTTGGACTCTAGAGTGCGCAATGACTCTAGAATCAGAGAAAGGGCATTACCTTCTCCAGACACAGAACTAGGGCCCTCAGGCAACAACACAGGATTAGGTGAAGCAAATTCTACTGGTGTTAATATAGGAGAAATGTTACTTCCCTTACCTTTCGTAGAACCGCTTTTAGAGGAAGACCTCCTGATCTATCGCGCTCCAACTTACCGATAGGATTCATACACCTTCCATTCATCCTCAGTCAAACTTTTGCATTCAATGCAACGATCAACCAGCAAACAGACATGCCCCTACACCCCATACATACTGTGTGGGGGTCTACCGATGCTTTCGGTAGCCTCACCTTGCAATCACTCCTCACACACACTCTGAAGCTCACTGAACTTGATCCCGACATCACGTTCATATAAAAGCCAATCCAAAAATCCAAAAACAGTCCACTATCGCGTATGCCAATCCAACAATCCAGAGTCAAAACCAAAAGACAATCCAGATACTTATAACGAGTTAAATCCAAAAATCCTGGCGGAGGTCTGTAAACAGGTGTTTACCCGACGCCGGCGACAGAAAAAAATATGAATAGAAAATGGGAATGGTTCCTGATATCCGCCTCCCAGCGGCGGAATGGGTACTACCAACCCCTGGCCGCCCATGCGCCCGTGTGCCGCGAGTTTTGAAATTCTGTTGGACTTCGGAGAATACAGCTATATATATATCTGCCAAGTAAGTCTCATGAACAAATTGTAGTTTCTGTGAGGTAAGAAGGTGATGAGGATGCAACAACTACTAGCATTGTTAATACTCTAATTGCTCGTTAATACGAGACATATTAACGCTTCTAAAGGAAGCGTTTTTAGGAATATGCTTTCTGACTTCCTTGAATAGGAAGTTAGAGTGTTTAAATTCCTCAATCAAGCTTTTTTAACACTTCTTACACATATTAGTGAAAAGATATTAAAGTTTCCCTTTATTGCAAAATATGTGAGTGTCTACCAACAAATTCGGTAGTTTCACGTAAATTTTTTCTTCGAAAACTCGAAGCTAAAAACATTAAAAAGTTACTAAAAGCGTATGCCAAACCAAAGACCCAGTACTTCCCTGCAAAAGACAGCCCAGAAGATCGATGGCGATGAGAAACGAAAATCAAGTCAGGAGGTACCGCAAACGTTGTTTACAATACGGGCGACAGAAAAATTCTGATAGAAAACGGGAATGGTTCCTATTCCTGCCACCCAGCGGCGGGACGGTAGATCACCTGACCTACCTGTAGCGTGTGCCGCGAAATTTGAATTTCTGTCGGGACAACGGAGTCTAAAGCTAAGTATATATCTGGCAGGTAAGTTGAATGTATAAAACCAAGAAGCATTGGAGTCCACAACCTTACTGGAGTTTCGCACCGGACCAGTTTTTCCGGGAAGATCATCAGTCCTCTTCGGATAGCGTAACTTCGGACGGAGTCAGACGCTCACATGCGTTACAGAAATCAGCTTTTGCAGACGAAGGGAGCATAAGCCCCATAGCTTCCTCCGTTCTGTACCAGATCCCTCTCCTACCCCCCAATTTGCAGGGGGGAGAGCAATAAACTGTCTTCAAAGCCTCTTTCTTAGAGTTCATCCATGTATTCATAGACTGAAGAGCCTTCTTCATTGATATCGCTGGCTTCATCTTTAAAAATGTAGAGGACTTCGGTGTTTTGGTACTCAAAAATAGTGATCTCAGAGAAGGAGGAGCTGCAGGGCTTAAAGAATCTCCAAACTCTTGCAGGAGAAGTGAAGCTAGCACCTTATAATTAGAAAGGCCTTCATTGGTTGAAATTTCTTCTTCCGACACGTCTTCCAATTCCACATTCGTAGGGGAACAAGTTCTTTTAGAAGAATCTCTATCCGGGGAGCTTGTTTCCCGGGGCGAAATACTCCTGGAAGGAGATAGACTAATAGACCTAGAAGCCTTTTCTTGTCCTTCTACTGAATTCTTTCGAGAAGTGGAAGTAGAAACCGTCACTTTTGAAGATCCAATCACTTTCTCAGGAGTTCGACTAGTGTTAGCCTTGGAAGGAGATCTACTCCCACAAGAAGAATCACTATTGGTTGACATATTGTGTCTGACAGGCGCCTGGCGCCTGGATGGCGCCACACGCCTAGATGTAGCTTCTTCTAATCCTATTTCTGAGCGTTTCTCGGACGCCTGGCGCCTGGCCGGCTCTTTTTGCTTCGATGGTTCTTCTCGCACATCTAGCACCTCATGTCTGAAGGACTCCTCACTCCTGGCTGGCGCTTCTCGCCTGAATGTCTCGCGCTTAGTTAGTGCTTTGGTAACCTTTTTACGGCTGACAGAATCCTCATTTTCGTCTGAAGTAAGTCGTCCAGCTGGAGCCTCATGTCTGGTTGGCGTTTTGCGCCTGTCTGGCGCCTGGCTGGCGCTTCGCGCTTGGTTGGCGCTCTTGAGTCCGACTCATCGCAGGTCTATGTAAGACTGACGAGACTGATGAACCATCATCTGATGACGAAACTTCTTTCCTGGGAATCTCGTACAACGGAGTTCTAGATTTCTTCACTGGAAGACGAGAATCCTTTCTTCTGGGAGGATCTCTCGATAGGACTCCGACGAGAGAAGCAATCGATTCCTGCATGTTTTTTAAGATTCTCGTAGTGTCTGTATTTGGGTCTAAAGGAGGGGAAGGAGAACGATCTTTCTCATGTTCCCACGACCCCGCAGGAGAATGCAATCGACTTCTTGCTTTCTTACTTTCTGATGGCAAATCCTCAGGAAACTGCTCAGGACTAGAGTTTAATCGAGTTTCTTTCCAGCTCCTCTTCAGGGGACGGGAAAGGTCCGCAGATCTCCATCCTCTCTTGGGAGATGAATTTTCCGATGACGAGAAACATTCACGGAGAACGCTTTTCCTGTAGCGATCTCTGGCAGTCTGAGATGTAACAGAATCTGCCGAGGAGATGTCTGACTGGTAGGGATTCTCCACAACCTCCGTACGGCTTTTGACATTCCTTCTCCTCTGGGCTTGGGAGCTTGAAAGAGGTCTAGGCCTGGGAGCGTTGTGGAGCTGATCAGACGCCCCCTCCACTGCACTGGGGACACTCAAATCACTATCCACAGCACTATTACACTCACTATTCTTACCTTCTATAGCCACCATTTTAAGCTCCATTTTCTTAAGGGCGGCTTTCAGATTTGCAATTTCTAAAGCAGAATCCGTAGGATCTGCCTTCGGTCAAGGTAATGAAAAATTAGAAGGAGCATTCATCATAGAAGAAGAGGGTACAAAATTACTTACCACATCACTAGAAAGAGAGCTAGGCCTGGTTTTGGAAGAAGACTTCCTCAACCGGTCTCTTTCTAACTTCTTCAAGTAAGAAGTTAGAGACTTCCACCCTTCAGCACTCGACTCTCGCATTCGTGACATGTATTATCGAAAGAACATTCATACTTCCTACACACTTTACATACAGTGTGAGGATCAACCGAAGCTTTCGGCATTCTCACCTTGCAACCCTCATTCACACACATTCTCACAACACTTCCAGAATCAGACATCATGAAGAAAAATCCAATCCAATTCCAAACAATGGTCCACAAAAGCGTATGCCAGTACAACAATCCAAATACGTCACCAAAGGTCCAAAACGAAGATCAATTGTAATGCAAAAAACGAAATCCAGCCGGAGAAACCAACAACGATGTTGCTAGTAGCGCCGACAGAGAAAATCTGATAGAAAACGGGAATGGTTCCTCTTCCTGCCACCCAGCGGCAGAGCGGTAAGATCACCTGACCTATCG
This sequence comes from Macrobrachium nipponense, assembly GCF_015104395.2. Classification (NCBI taxonomy): domain Eukaryota; kingdom Metazoa; phylum Arthropoda; class Malacostraca; order Decapoda; family Palaemonidae; genus Macrobrachium; species Macrobrachium nipponense. Next base: position 54,083,833 of record NC_087210.1, on the reverse strand, counting down.
GTAGCGTGTGCGCGAAATTCGAAATTCTGTCAGACGACGGAGTCAAATAATTAAGTAAGGTAAGTTGAATGTATAAAATGTATTGTAATGGGATGATATTTTAATGTATATTTAATGTAGGATGGAATTTTTAGGGATACTGTGGTGTTTACACATTCAAGATGGGCAGTTATAAGAATTTTTAGAAGGGGGCTCTAAATATTTGCAAGTTCTCATTATTTGCTGGGGGGGGTCTGGAACATTGCCACTGCAAATACATGTGAACCACTGTATAGCACACAAAACCAAAAAAATCATAAAGGGAAAAAATTGCTAGCGACATTCGGGCAGAGAATGGAGAGTACACATCTGCATCAGACAATGACCAAAAGCAATTTGGAATGTTTACATTTAGTTGGGAGGGACTCCCGCCAACTGAACGGTAATTAAACTAACTAGCCACCTTGTTTAAAAGTCTAGTAGCCGTTTTCCAACTTGGCTGAAAGTAACTCCTAATGGAAAAGACCGAGGGTTTTTATAATATGTAGGAACAAAGTTGTATAAGCTGTGGTTCACGGCTTTAGCAAGAAACTGATATTAACACAACTTACTAGCCCATTACCATTCAGTTATTTCTCCTAACGCCATCACATTGAAAAGGAAAGAGAATAAAAATGATATTGTAATGATACAATTAAGTTTGTTCATACTTACCTGGCAGATATATATATAGCTGTATTTTTCCGAATCCGACAGAAATTTAAACACTTACGACACACGCAGTGGGAATCAGGTGGTTAGTACCCATTCCCGCCGCTGGGAGGCGGGTATCAGGAACCATTCCCATTTTCTATTCATAATTTTTATTTCCACTGTCTCCTGAGGGGAGGTGGGTGGATACTTGATTATATATATCTGCCAGGTAAGTATGAACAAACTTAATTTTATCATTACAATATCATTTTGTTCATGAAACTTACCTGTCAGATATATATATAGCTGAATCCCACCTTTGGTGGTGGGAGTAGACAGAATAGATTTTAGGAAACATATATATGCAGATAATTGATATCTTGGTTCCTTACCTGTTAGCATAGCTGACTTCGTGGTTACTGCCGCGTAAGTCTGCTTGTGCTACTAGAGTTGCCAGCGAGGTAGAGACCTATAAAGCTGGTGCACTCCAGATGATCTGTCAACAGGGGCGAGACCACAACGTGACTAGACCATTGACCATACAATGAGGGCAATGAAGTAAAACAAAACCACCTGGCTTAGCCTACCAAAGGTATCCCACTTAGACTAAACTAATGGAAGGGAGATCCGCCGCAGGCGGTCAACCCCACAACCATAACACAAGTTAAAAACTCCCCTAACCATTAAAGGATAGGATGAGCGCTACCTCCTGCCCCCAAAACAGTGTCTGCAGCGACGTATGGTCCGAGCGAGTAACAATTCTTGTATGTTGCTTTCACCTCCCGCAGGTAGTGTGAAGCAAACACCGAATTGCTTCGCCAATAAGTGGCGCCCAAAATGTCTTTGATTGCCATATTCTTGTGAAAAGCCACCGAATTAGCAATAGCCCTCAACTCATGGGCTTTCACTTTTAGAAGCTCCATATCACTTTCACTACAATTTTCATGGGCTTCCTTAACCGTACTTCTTAAGGAGAACGCCAGTGTGTTCTTCGACATCGGAAGATCTGTTTTTTTTCACAGAGCACCACAAGTTCTCCGAAGAGCCTCTGCATGCTCTGGTTTTCTGCAAATAAAACTTGAGAGCCCTGACAGGACACAGGACTCTCTCAGGTTCAGGTCCCACTAGTTCCGACAACCCTTTGATCTCAAACTTCCTCGGCCAAGGGTTGGAAGGGTTCTCGTTCTTTGCTAAGAACGTAGGGCTTAAGGAACAAACTGTACTATGATCCTTGAACCCAATGTGCTTGCTTATGACCTGTATTTCGCTAACCCTCTTCGCCGTCGCCAGAGCGGTTAGGAAAATGGTCTTCTTAGTAAGATTCCTAAGCGAAGCTAAATGGAGCGGTTCAAATTGACTCGACATGAGAAACTTAAGTACCACGTCTAAGTTCCATGATGGTACTTTCGGTTGGAGCTTTCACAGTCTCAAAGGATCTAATGAGATCATGAATGTCTCTGTCATTCGCTAAGTCGAGTCCTCTATGCCTGAAGACTACAGAAAGCACGCTTCTGTAGCCTTTAATCATGGGAACGGCTAGTTTCACTTCTTTCCTAAGGTGAAGAAGGAAATCTGCTATCTGGCTCACAGAGGTTGAGGTGGAGGAAATGCCTTTCTTTCTGCATCAACTTCTAAAGACGGCCCACTTCGATTGGTAAACTGCGATTGAGGAGGGCCTCCTTGCAGTGGCAATCGCCGTAGCCACAGGTCTTGAAAAACCCCTCACTCTAGCCAACTTCTTGATAGTCTGAACGCAGTCAGACTCAGAGCGGGGAGGTTTTTGTGGTACCTCTCGAAGTGGGGCTGTCTGAGTAGATCTTTCCTTAGGGGCAGAGTCCTTGGAAAGTCTACCAGGAAGGACACCACCTCCGTGAATCAGTCGACTGCTGGCCAGAAGGGGGCGATGAGGGTCATCCTCGCTCCCTCTGATGCAGTGAACTTCCTCATTACTTCCCCGAGGATCTTGAATGGGGGAAAAGCGTAAATGTCTAGTCCCGACCAATTCCACAGTAGGGCATCTACTGCCACTGCTCCCGGGTCCAGAACTGGGGAGCAATAAAGCGGAAGTCTCTTCGTTCGGGAAGTTGCGAAAACGTCCACATTGAGGACCTATGTTCCCCACAGCTTCCATAACGCCTGGCATACCTCCTGATGATGGGTCCATTCCGTCGGCAGAAGCTGTCCTTGCCGACTGAGAAGGTCCGCTCGCACATTTTCCACGCCTGACACGAATCTTGTCAGGATCGTGAAGTTTTGCGACTTCGCCCATATCAGGATATTCTCGCGATGGCGAACAGAGAAGGAGAGTGAGTTCCCCCCTGTTTCCTGAGGTATGCCAGGGCTGTGGTGTTGTCCGAGTTTATCTGAACCACTTTGTTGGAGACTTCCTCTTGGAAGAACCTTAGAGCAAGGTAAATCGCTGAAAGTTCTTTTAGATTGATGTGCCAGGACACCTGTTCCCCTCTCCAGGTGCCTGACACTTCTCTCCCTCCTAGTGTTGCTCCCCAACCCGTGGAGGACGCGTCGGAGAACAACACTAGGTCGGGGTTCCGAAGCTTGAGCGAAAGTCCTTCCGCAAGCTTCTTTGGATCCGACCACCATTTGAGGTGCTTTTTCACTTCTTCCGTCAAAAACAAGACCTCTTCTAGATCCTGTTTGCGTGACCAATTGCTTGAGAGGAAGAACTGAAGTGGTCGAAGGTGCAACCTTCCCAGAGAAACAAACATCTCCAGTGAGGAAATGGTCCCCAGCAGACTCATCCATTCCCTCACCGAGCATGTTTCCTTCCCTAGAAAGGCTGACACTTTGTCTAGGCATTGAAGTTGTCGCCCCTGGGACGGAAAAAGCCGAAAAAGCCCTGAGTCCATCTGAATCCCCAGATAGACTAAGGATTGAGAAGGAGTCAGATGCGACTTTTCGAGGTTCACCAGAAGTCCCAGGGACCTCGCTAACGACAAAGTCGTGTGAAGGTCCTTCAGACACCGGACTTGCGATGGGGCTCGAATAAGCCAGTCGTCTAGGTAGAGAGAGATCCTTATTTCCGCAAGATGGAGCCACCTCGCAACGTTCTTCATAAGAATGGTGAACACCATCGGCACCGTGCTGAGACCGAAGCAGAGTGCCCTGAACTGGAATACCTTCCCTTTCAGGACAAACCGCAGGTATTTTCTTGATCGGGGATGGATGAGACCATCCAATCCCCCGGTCTTAAGGCTGCTAGCACGGATTGAGGTGTCTCCATCTTGAACTTCTGCTTGGTAACGAAGCGATTTAGACTGCTGACATCCAGAACGGGACGCCACCCCCCTGACTGCTTCGGCACTAGGAACAGACGGTTGTAAAACCGTGGAGAACTGCGGTCGAAGACCTGCTCCACCGCCTGCTTCTCGATCATTTGATCTAGTAGATCATGAAGCACTTTCCGTTTTTCTCCTTGATACGAAGGAGACAAATCCCTTGGTGTCGAAGACAGCGGGGGCAACTTCAGGAAAGGAATTCTGTACCCCTTCTTGACGATGTCCAGAGACCAAGCGTCGGCACCTCTCTCTTCCCAGGCTCTCGCGAAATGTAGAAGTCTGGCTCCTACCGGTGGCTGAAGGACTTCCCTCTCACTTCTTGCTCTTAGAAGGAGCGGGGGTCTTGTCTCTGAAAGAGCCTCTTCCTCGAGGGGCTGGCTTCGAGGAAGAAGCAGATCGAAAGGGCTTCGATTTCTTCAAAGCAGAGGACCCAGAAGACGAAATAGTTGTAGAAGACTGCGCCAGAAGGTCTTGGGTTGCTTTCTCCTGGAGACTGGCAGCAATGTCCTTTACCACAGACTGGGGGAAGAGATGTTCTGAGAAAGGAGCGAAAAGAAGATCCGCCTTTTGCGCTGGCGAGGCCGACTTTGCAGTAAAATTGCAAAAGAGTGCTCTCTTCTTAAGCAGTCCCGTGCTGAAATGAGCAGCCAATTCCTCAGAACCATCCCTGACGGCCTTGTCCATGCAAGACAATACACTGGACAGCTCCCCCAGACTGATGGAATCAGAACTCCTGGACCTGGCATCCAAAACTCCTAGGCACCAGTCAAGAAAATTAAAGACCTCTAGAGTCCTGAAGAGGCCTTTAAGGTGAAAATCTAGCTCACTATGTGTCCAAGAGACTTTGGATGAAGACAGAAAAGATCTTCTGGCGGCATCCACAATACTACCGAAGTCTCCTTGAGCCGAGGCTGGAAGCTTAACTCCGACGTTTTCTCCCGTCTCGTACCACATACCAGCTTTGCCACAGTCTTGAAGGTGGTAAAGCGAAAGAAGTCTTGCCTGAAGCTTTCCTCTTTTCCATCCAATCGTGGACCTTGTGAAAAGCTTGCTTCGTGGAAAGCGACTTCTTCATTTTCACAAAGCCCGAGATCTTAGTAGCTTTGGATGACGAAAACTGAGAGGGAGGAGTACGTGGAGCTTCAGGTTGAAAAGTGTCTGCAAAGACTGACTGTAGCAGACGAGTTAAAACCTTGTAGTCCGTCGAGACTGGAGCCAACTGCTGTTCTTCGTCCACTTAGACAAAAGCGTCACTAATTTCCTCTTCAGACACTGGAGAAGTCGGAGGAAGTAAGGAAGAGTCACGAGCTTTCTCAAAAGAGAAAGAGCGGCGAACAGGAAGAGTTCCCGCTTCCACTTGCGCTTGCGGTGGTGGAAAACTGACGTCCGTAGGCGCGCGCTTGGCGTCCGATGCCAATCTTCTGGCGCCGACTGAAGCGCGCTCGAGAGCTACAGGTGCACACCTGGCGTCCACTGGCGCGCGCTTAGCGTCCACTGGCACGCGCCTAACTTGCACCGAATCACGCTCGGCGTCCACTGAATTGCGCTTGACTTTCACAGAAGCGCGCTCGGCATCTAAAGAAACGCACTTCCTATCAACAGGTTTCGTAGTAGCGGAAAAAACCGCTTCTCAAGAGCGAGAAACGAATTTCTCACCTCCTCTAGAGTGTTGCTGGGGAGCGGAACGAACTCTAGAGGGAGACTCAAACGGAGAGAGAGACGAGCGAGGAGAGGGAGAGGGAGAACGCCTCGACCTCTTCACAGGAAGATTGTCATCCTTTCTATGGCGACGTGGAACAGTCTCTCTCGAAGAAATAACATCTCGAAGTTGTTGCTGAAGCGACTGGAGAATCTTGCTTGTAGGTGAAGCCTCCTTTTCTGGGGAGGGGCTGATCCTGTGAGCAGGTGAGTGGCAAGGGGACCCCTTCTTCCTACTCCCAGGAACCGCCACTTCACGCACCTTAGAGCGACTGCGGCGCTCGAAAGAATCATCTAGGAAAGACTCCGCCTCCGAAGAATCCTTACGCTTCTTCTGAGGAGGAAAAGCAGCAAACGCACTATCAGGCGAAGAGCAAAGTTCCGGAGAACAACTTGGACGTGAAGCGTCCCGAACACGAGCCGTCCTTTTCAGCGGACATGATGCGGCAAGAGAGCTCCACCCCTTGCGCGGGGAGGAAGCTTCCGAAGAGGAAAAGCACTCCTTGAGAAGACGTGCACGCGCACGCTCCTTGGCAGTCTGGGTAGGTTCGTCAGAAGCTGCCGAAGGCACGCCAGATCGGTGGGGGTTCCTCGTAACTCGACTTTCGACATGCTCTCTCCCCGTAACCTGGGAGTCAAGCAGAGGTCTAGGTCTAGAGGCGGAATGAGGCCGATCTGACGCACCCTCCACTACACAAGGGGCACTTTCACTGCACTTTTCTTCACTTTTGCTCTCCAGAGCTAACACTTTTGATTCTAAGTTACGAATCGATTCAAGAATTAGCGATAAAGTATTACCTTCTACCGACACTGCTTCAGGGGCCGGAGGCAACACTACAGGGGTAGGAGCATAAACTACAGAAGGAGGGTTAGCAGGAGAATCATTAAAATCTTGCCTACCTGAAACACTCCTGGAGGAAGACCTCCTTAACCTATCTCGCTCAAGTTTCTTAAGATAGGTTTCATACGCCTTCCACTCAGACTCTGTTAATCTTTCACACTCCTTACAATGACTTTCAAATGTACATTCATTCCCCCTGCAAACCTTACAAACAGAATGTGGGTCTACTGAAGCTTTCAGTAGCCTACCTCTACATTCAGACATAGAACAAAATCTAGCACTAGCTGAACTAGACCCTGACATCTTGATCAAAGAAAATCAACTACCAAAAATCAAATCAAATTCAATCCCCAAAGTCCAACGTGTGCCAAGCCACCGATCCAATTCAGATACCAAAGTAAAAAACCTAAAGGGATACTCAAGTAGCCAGTAAGTTTCCAAAATCTGGACGGAGGTGCTGCAAACGTTGTTTACAGCACCGGTGACAAAAAAATTATGAATAGAAAATGGGAATGGTTCCTGATACCCACCTCCCAGCGGCAGGAATGGGTACTAACCACCTGACTCCCACTGCGTGTGTCGTAAGTGTTTAAATTTCTGTCGGATTCGGAAAAATACAGCTATATATATATCTGACAGGTAAGTTTCATGAACAAATTATCATTTACCTTTGGTTAAAAAGGATTGCTACATCAGCTCCATTAATTTTGTATAGTCCTATCCATTTTCCTTGTCGAGGATTTCTCAATGTTGCTAAAACTGGCAAGCAACGTGCCAAAGGGGATCATCAAATCCAGTATAGTCATATTGAATTATATATTTTTTTTTATCACTGCTACTACAATTTGTTCTCTCTCTCTCGATGCAACGTTTCGCCCAGATCTGCCAGGGCATTATCAAAGCGATGGTTGCTGGAGGACTGAATCTTGGTGGTGATTCATCTTTACATCAGGGTCGTGCGGGCGCTCACGGATGCTTCCTCCTGCAGGACCCGGGGATATTCAACTTTTCATTGGCTGGCAGCCAGGCATCCGAAACGCTCTAGGCCCGTTGACCTTCTCAGGTGTGTGGTGTCACCTGCAGCCGGGTTTTCATTGGCTGCGACTGTGGTGACGTCACTCCTGGTATTACTGCCATCTCCAATATTGGTCCCGTCCTGGGCGCTGGTGTTATCCTCTGATGGCTGGGCCTTTCTTACACTGGTGGGCGGCAGGAAGGGTTCCTCTGTCGTATTTAGGAGAGGTTTTTAATCTAGGATGAATAACGCCTCAAGGAGGCATGGGCAACGCTGATTGGGGGCTCTTATGATTATCTCTGTTTTTTACGATGTCCTCTAGAGCGATGTGCTGTTGGTGGGTGGTGAGGGCGTGGTGTTTGATGGCGCTGTTCTGGGCATGACATGAGATCCTCTTGGACAGTCATAACGTCGTCAATCCAATATAGACTCCGGGACATCCTTGGATATGGCATGTGTACCAGTAGACAACGTTATTCTGTTTCAAGGGGTGTCCTGCATGCAGGGTGGGGTTATTCCTCATAACCTGGTCTCTTGTCCTTCGGTTCTTAAAATAGATTATAAGAGGGAACCTCTTCCCTTCCTCTATGGGGGTGACGTTCTCTTGCACAATCTTCTTGATACATCTTTCCTCTTCTTTGTATCCATGGTGCATGAAGGACTTGTAAAAATTGCGTACATCCTCGGAGGGGGATTCTCTTCCATCTCTTCGTCCTCCATGTACCACTTGTTCAAAGCTGTCTTTCTCTCTCTGTTGATCAGCTTGCTGGAGTAAACCATTGTTAACCATCATTTGTGAAGCTCGATCCAGTTCTGCATGGGTGTCCTGCCACACTGAACAATGCTTAAGTTAAGTTAAGGACCTCCTCATGAAAGCCCTGATAGTGTTGGTCTTGAACCTCGCAGGACACTCACTCTCTACGTTAAGGCAAATTCCCAAGTTGGTAGATTTGGTGTAGATGGTAGTGGTCACCTTCAGGTTAGTCTTTGTAATTAGGACGTCAAGGAACGGGAGCCGATCTTCACTGCTGAATTCAATCCTAGATCAAAAACCCCTCCTAAATACGACACAGGAACCCTTCCTGATGCCCACCTGTGTAAGGAAGGCCCAGCCACCCGCTCCAGAGGATAACAACAACGCCCAGGACGGGACCGATATTGAAGAAGATGGCAGTAATACCAGGAGTGGCGTCACCACGGTCGCAGCCAATGAAAACCCAGCTCCAGGTTACATCACACACCTGAGATGGTCAATGCACCTAGAGAAGGACTCGCCACCAAGATTCAGTCCTCCACCAACCATCGCTGTGATAATGCCCTGGCAGATCTGGGCGAAACGTTGTGGAGAGAGAGAGAGAGAGAGAGAGAGAGAGAGAGAGAGAGAGAGAGAGAGAGAGAGAGAGAGAGAGAGAGAGAGAGAAACATATTGTAGTAGCAGTAGTTATGATACAATAAAGTTTCATACATACTTACCTGGCAGATATATACATAGCTAAGACTCCGTCGTCCCCGACAGAAATTCAAATTTCGCGCCACTCGCTACAGGTAGGTCAGGTGATCTACCAGCCTGCCCTGGGCGGCAGGACTAGGAACCATTCCCGTTTTCTATCATATTTTCTCTCTTCCACCTGTCTCCTGCGGGGAGGCTGGGTGGGCCATTAATCGTATATATCTGCCAGGTAAATATGTATGAAACTTTATTGTATCATAACAATATCATTTTCATACTATCAACTTACCTGTCAGATATATACATAGCTGATTGGCACCCTTTGGTGGAGGGTAAGAGACAGCTACTTATGGAATAGACAGGTAAACAACATCATGTTGTAGGTATAAATAAAACCTTGGTTCCTACCTGATAGGTGGTAGACTTCGTGGGTGTTTGCCCAGTAGTCTGCATCACCTCAAGAAACTTTAGCGAGATATATGATCTATGGCCAAGAGTTCTTGTGGGTCTGCCAATGGGGTCTTATCCGCTTACTCAGCAGAGCCTGAAAGGACTTTGTCAATGGGTGCTGATCCACTTATATGACAATACACCTTATGAAGGAGCATACAACCAGTCCCGACCACCTGATCCTAACCACATGTTAGAAATAAAGATTGTTCCGAGTTATCCCCCGAACTCTTCACAACAACCATAACTCAAAAAGCACAATACGCACACATACATAAATTTAAAAAAAAAAAATTTTATACTCATCTAATTAGATATCACAAGAGTTTCCTACTGAACAACAGAGACGGCCGCCCATGCAGCACCAAGTCCTTTTTGTTAGAAGAGATTCTAGAACATATCTAAAAAGAAGGTAAGTATATACTTAAGGATTGGTGTTGGCTCCCATACCCAGGATCGTATCCGCCGATACGAAAGGACCCAGAGAAAAACATTTCTCATAGGTCACACGAACGTCTCTCAAGTAATGAGATGCAAATACGAGTTGCATCTCCAAAATGTCGTATCTATGATGTTTTTAAGTGACATATTCTTTTGAAACGAGAGAGACGTCGCTACTGCTCTCACTTCATGAGCTTTCACTCTCAACAGTCGGAACTCTTCGTCAGGACAGATCTTATGCGCGTCTGTAATGACGTTTCTCACAAAGAATGCAAGAGCATTTTTGGACATCAGTCTTGTGGGGTCTTTTACCACGCACCAAAGACCTTGTCTAGAGCCTCCCATCTGGTGTTTTCTCTGAAGGTAGAATTTTAAAGCTCTTACAGGACATAGAGACCTCTCTGCTTCTCTGTCTACGAGACTCGATAAGCCTTTAACCTCGAATGACTTAGGCCAGGGATTCGTGGAATTCTCGTTTTTAGCTAAAAACAGGGTTTTAAACGAGCAAATAGCTGAGTCTCCCTTGAATCCTACTTTATCCTCCAGAGCATGTAATTCACTAATTCTCTTTGCCGTAGCTAAAGATAATAGGAATAGGCATTTCCTAGTGATGTCTCGAAACGACGCCAGATGAGGAGGTTCGAACCTTTCGGATGACAGGAACTTGAGTACCACGTCTAGGTTCCAGTTAGGAGGGACCGGTTCCTTAGACTTCGTAGTCTCAAAGGACCTTATGAGATCGTGGAGATCCTTGTTATCTGCCAGATCTAATCCTCTATTCCTGAAGACTGCCGAAAGCATACTTCTGTATCCCTTTATTGTGGATAGAGCTAGATGAGATTCTTCTCTCAGGAATAGAAGAAAATCCGCAATTTCCGCTACAGAGGTAGTGGAGGAGGACAACTTCTTAGTTCTGCACCACCTTCTAAAAACCTCCCACTTGGACTGATATACTTGTCTAGTGGAGGTTCTGCGGGCTCTCACGATCGCGCTTGCAACTTTACGAGAAAACCCTCTCGCTCTGACGAGTCTTTCGATAGTCGAAAGGCAGTCAGAGCGAGAGCGGGGAGGTTTGATGATGACCTCTGGAAGTGTGGCTGTTTGAGAAGATCCATCCTTCTTGGGAGGGATCTGGGAAAATCTACCATCCACTCCACCACCTCCGTGAACCAGTCTTTGAAGCCACAAACTTTTTCAGCACTAGTCCCAGGATTTTGAACGGAGGAAAAGCGTAGACGTCTACGTGAGACCAGTCTAGCAGGAAGGCGTCTACTATCAGAGCTCTGGGGTCTTCCACGACCGAGCAAAATACTGCCAGCCTTTTGGAGATGAACGTGGCGAAGAGATCCACATGAGGAGTCCCCCAAAGAGACCAGAGATCTTGACACACATCTTCGTGTAGGGTCCACTCTGTGTGAAGGACCTGGTTCCTCCTGCTGAGCCTGTCCGCCCTCACATTCCTTTCTCCCTGAACGAACCTTGTAAGCAGGGAGATGTTCCTCTGAGACGTCCAAAGTAGAAGATCTTTTGCAAGTTCGTAAAGGAACAACAAGGAGTGAGTCCCTCCTTGTTTCCGAATGTAGGCAAGTGCTGTGGTGTGTCCACATTTACTTGAACTAATTTTGTTAGACCGAAACAAGAGGTTCTAGACTCTTCAGAGCCAGGTGTACGGCGAAGAGCTCTTTGCAGTTTATGTGCCAAGACACCTGTGCTGCTTCCCAGGTGCCTGACACTTCCTTCGAGCCTAATGTTGCTCCCCAACCTTTCTCCGACGCGTCGGAGTACAACACTAAGTCTGGGTTCTGGATTTTCAGAGAGATTCCTTAGTTCTCCTTCAGAGGGGGCAACCACCATTCCAAGTGCGGTCTCATCTCCACTGGAATGGGAAAGGCGTCTGAAAGATGTCCGGTCTTCCAACTCCAAGACCTCTTGAGGAAGAATTGAAGCGGACGTAAATGAAGTCTTCCTAGTGGGAAGAACTGTTCGAGCGAGGAAAGGGTCCCTAGAAGGCTCAGCCATTCCCTCGCCGACGTCTGTTCCTTCCCTAAGAAGAGAGAGACTTTCTGCAAACCTTTTGCGATTCTCTCTTGCGAAGGAAATACTCGAAAACCCCGAGAATCCATCTGAATCCCCAGATAAACTAAGTTCTGTCTGGGGGTCAGCTGTGACTTCTCGAGGTTTACGAGTAATCCCAACGATCTGATCAGGTTTAATGTCAACGTAAGGTCCTCCAAGCACTGTCTCTCTGATCTGGCCCTGATGAGCCAGTCATCCAGATACAGAGAGATATTTACACCTTTGAGGTGAAGAAACCTCGCCACATTCTTCATCAGGCTTGTGAAGACCTGAGGAGCTGTGGAAAGGCCGAAACACAAGGCTCTGAACTGAAAGATCCTTCCCCCCGTCATGAAACGGAGGTACTTCTTCGATGAAGGGTGGATCGGGACGTGAAAATAGGCGTCCTGGAGATCCAGAGACACCATCCAATCTCCTTGTCGCATGGCCGCAAGGACTGAGGCAGAAGTCCCCATCGAGAACTTCTCCTTCTGAACAAATTTGTTCAGAGAGCTGACGTCTAGTACTGGTCTCCAGCCTCCCGAGGCCTTCGCAACCAGAAAAAGGCGATTGTAAAACCCCGGGGAGTTTTGATCCAGTACTAGTTCTGTCGCTCTCTTGTCCCACATCTGATCCACCATCAATCGAAGAGTATCCCTCAGCACAGGATCCTTGTACTTGGCTGACAGTTCCCGCGGTGTTGAAGTCAGGGAGGACTGTCTAGAAAGGGATAAGATATCCTTTCCTTATTACAGACATTGATGAAGCGTCTGTGTTGATACGTGCCCAGGACTCCACAAATCCCAGGAGCCTGGCACCTACTGGTGCTTGGAGGAGAGAAGCATCACTTTCCCTTTTTAAAGGGACAAAAGGCAGACCTACCTCTCTTCTCAGGAGCCTTCCTTCTTGAGGGAGCTCTGGAGGTCGGGCCACCTCGAAAGGGCTGAACCGATGTACTCAGTCCTTTCTTTTCCGCCGCAGTAGCAGGTTTCTTCTTCCTAGCTGACTGGGTAAGAAGGTCTTGAGTCGCCTTCTCAGTTAATGAACGAGAAATGTCCTTCACTAACTGAGAAGGAACCAAAAAGTCCGATAATGGAGAGTACAGTAGTGCTGCCCTTTGAGAGTGGGAGACAGCTTTCGTCAAAAAGGCACTAAAGACTGTCCTCTTCTTAAGAAGACCTGCTCCAAATAAAAAGGAGATCTGAAACGAACCATCCTGTACCGCTTTGTCAATACAAGACAGAATACATAGAAGGACTTCTGGGTCGAGTCCTTCCGAATCATGGGCCTTCTTGGACATCACCCCAAGGGAGGGGCCAATCTAAGAAGTTGAAAACTTCTAATACATGGAAGAGTCCCTTGAGGAGATGATCCAGCTCTGAAATGCCCCAAGTCACACGGGCAGAGTTCAAACCTTGCCTTTCGAGATGCATCGACTAAGGTTTGAAAAGTACGCTTCTGCCGAAGGACAGAAGAGAAATGCCCATATTCTCTCCCGTCTGATACCAAATGCCCCATTTACCAGCGAGTCTCGCTGGGGGCATGCAGAAGACCGTTCTGACCAACTCCTTCTTTGACTCCATCCAAGAATTTAAGGAATGAAGAGCCCTCCTCATCGAAATGGCGGGCTTCATTCGAAGAAAAGACGAAGACTTCTTCGCCTTTGCGCTCGAGAACAGAGAGCGCGGAGAAGGAGGAGCGGCAGGGGTCAAATCGTCTCCATACTCTTCCAGAAGCAGGGCTGTTAAAACTTTATAGTTAGAAAGTCCTTCTCTTCCCTGATACTCGTCTTCCGAGTTTTCCTCCAACTCGGGGTCTAGAGGAGTCTCTGAAGATAAATCAGGACGTCTTTCCTCTGGGGGAGACAAACTCCTGATAGGAGAGGGACTGAGGGAATGATATTCCTTCCTCTTCAAAGTCTGAGCTTTAAGAGAAGCTTCCTTCTTGGTAGGCGCCAAAAGCCTAGGCTTCTCTCCATAAACGGATGACGCCTCACGCTTGGATGACGCTTCTCGTCCGCCAAGCGTCCTGGCTGACGCCTCGCGTTTGTCTGACTGCTGACGTCTGGATGACGCCTCGCGCCTGGAAGACGTCTCGCTCTCAACTGGCGTCCTGACTGGCACCAAAACCTTGGCTGGCGCCTCGCGCTTATATGACGCTCTGTATGACGTCTCGCGCCTGTAAGACGCCTCACGTCTATCTGGCGTCACGTCTCTGCCATAAGGTTCCCTAGATCTCGATCTAGAAACCGAAACTTCTGCAGTATGTTTGGAAGACGAAGCTTCACGTCTGCAAGACGCCTCTCGTTTTGCAGGAGAGAGAGGACGAGTCTTTTTGATTGGAAGCGAAGCGTCCTTCTTACGAGGAGGATCTCTCGCTAACACTCCCACCAAAGAGGCTAGCTGTTCTTGTACAGCCAGGAGAATTTTCCTTGAAGCTTCTCCCACATCATCTTCAATCGGGGGAGAAGTAGAAGGCAAGCATTCTGCTACGTCCATGTAAGGTGACGCTGACGCCACCTTTGCCTTTTTAATAGACGAGGGAGCTTCATCTGAGAAGCGCTCCGGGCTTGAATCCAATTCAGGTTCCCTCAAATGCTGTTTCAGAGGCCTAGAAAGGTCCAAATCCTTCCACCCTCGTTTAGGTGAGGGAGAGGAGGAGAAACACTCTCGCAGGACGCTTTTTCTATAGCGGCCCTGAGCAGCCTGAATCGAAACAGAGCCTGCTGAAGGGACGTCTGACCGTTGGGGATTCCCCACAACCTCCTTAAGGCTTTCGACTTTCCTTCTCCTCTGGGCATGGGAGCTTGGAAGAGGTCTAGGCCTGGGAGCGTCGCAGGGACGATCAAACGCCCCCTCCACAACACTGGGAGAACTCACTTCACTGAACATTTCACTTTCACTACCCTTACCTTGTAAGTCCGCCATTTTGGACTTCATCTTATGAATAGTAGCTTTCAGATCGGCGATATCAGAGGACGATTCTGAAAGTAAAGCTTGTGAAGTCGACATATAGGGAGAATCCAACTCATCAGGATTAGATATAGGGTCAATCAAAGGCTCAATAGGCCTTGTACTCACACCTTTCAAACGTCTAACCCTATCCCTCTCTAACTTCTTCAAATAAGAAGTTAAAGTCTTCCATTCTTCTGCATTCAATCCCTCACATTCATGACAGGTATTAGTAGAAGAACACTGAAACCCCCTACATTTACGACATACAGTGTGAGGATCAACCGAAGCCTTCAGTATCCTCACCCTGCAGCCTACATTCACACACATTCTCACACTCACATTTGAGTCAGACATACTGAGAAAAATCAAAAAGCAAGTCCAAAATCAGTCCACAGTAGCGAATGCCAAAAACCACGATCCAGATACATCACCAAAAAGCCGAGAAACGATGATCAAAGGTTGAAATAAGAATCTAAGTCAGGAGGTAATAACAACAATGTTGATACCACCGGCAACAGAGAAAATATGATAGAAAACAGGAATGGTTCCTAGTCCTGCCGCCCAGGGCAGGCCGGTAGATCACCTGACCTACCTGTAGCGAGTGGCGCGAAATTTTAATTTCTGTCGGGGACAACGGAGTCTTAGCTATGTATATATCTGACAGGTAAGTTGATTGTATGAAAAAATATATTGTTATAATACAATAAAGTTTGTTCATACTTACCTGGCAGATATATATATATAGCTGTATTCTCCGAAGTCTGACAGAATTTAAAAACTTACGACACACGTAGTGGGAGTCAGGTGGTTAGCACCCATTCCTGCCGCTAGGAGGCGGGTATCAGGAACCATTCCCATTTTCTATTCAGATTTTCTATTCCCAATGTCTCCTGAAGGAAGGTGGGTGGGCACTTTGATTATATATATCTGCCAGGTAAGTATGAACAAACTTCATTGTATCATAACAATATCATTTTGTTCATGAAGCTTACCTGTCAGATATATATAGGTATAGCTGAATCCCACTTTTGGGGGTGGGGAGAGACAGAATAGGATTTTAGGAAACATATACATGCAGATGATTGACATCTTGGTTCCTTACCTGTTAGCATAGTTGACTTCGTGATTACTGTCACCCGTCTGCTTCTCCTTTACTAGAGTCTCCAGCAAGGTAGTGACCTATGTAGCTGGTGCGTTCTAGATGATCTGTCAACGGGGGCGTGACCACAATGCGACTAGACCATTTGACCATAGTACTATGAGGACAACGAAGCAAAAAACCACCACCTGACCTAGCCTATCAAAAGTTAAATCCAACATATCTAGGCTAAAGGAAGGGAAGTCCGCCTTAGGCGGTCGACCCTACAACCATAAACAATACAATAATTAAAAGTTCACCTAACCATTCTCTACAGGAAAGGATGAGTGCTACTTCCTGCCCCCAAAATAGTGTCTGCGGTGACGTATGGCCCTAGCGAATAGCAGTTCTCGTATGTGGTCTTCACCTCCCGCAGGTAGTGTGAAGCGAACACCAGTTGCTACGCCAAAAGGTGGCACTCAAAATGTCACTGAGTGCCATGTTCTTTTGGAAGGCTACCGAGGTAGAGATAGCCCTCACTTCTTGAGCGTTCACTTTCAACAGCTTCATGTCACTGTCACTACAAGATCAATGCGCTTCCTTGATGGTGTCCCTCAAGAAGAATGCCAGAGCATTCTTAGACATTGGCAGGTGTGGTCTCTTGACCGAACACCACAAGTTACTGGAAGGACCTCTACATTCCTTTGTTCTCCGCAAGTAGAATTTGAGAGCCCAGACAGGGCACAGGACTCTCTCTGGCTCCCGACCAATGATTTCAGCCAAACCCTTAATTTCAAAAGTCTTGGGCCAAGGGTTGGACAGATTCTCGTTCTTTGCCAGAAACGTCGGGCTCAAAGAGCAAATGGCATTATACCCATTAAAACCAACGTGCTTGCTCATAGCTTGAATCTCGCTAACTCTCTTCGCCGTCGCCGGAGCAGTTAGGAAAACAGTCTTTCTAGTCACGTCTCTCAGTGATGCAACGTGAAGCGGTTCAAAACGACTGGACATGAGGAACTTTAGAACCACATCCAAGTTCCATGACGGCAACTTAGGTTGAGGCACCTTCGTGGTCTCGAATGATCTTACGAAATCGTGAAGGTCTTTGTCGTTTGCCAAGTCCAGGCCTCTGTGTCGAAAGACTACAGACAGCACACTTCTGTAGCCTTTGATCGTCGGGATTGCCAGCTTCAGGTGAAGTAGGAAGTCAGCGATTTGGTTCACCGAGGTCGTGGTGGAGTAAATGCCCTTCTTCTTGCACCAACTCCTGAAAACGGCCCACTTCGATTGGTACACTGTACGAGAGGAAGCTCTCCTTACATTGGCAATAGCTCTTGCCACAGGTCTTGAAAAGCCTCTCGCTCTGGCCAGCTTTTGGATAGTCTGAACGCAGTCAGACTCAGAGCGGGGAGGTTTTTGTGGTACCTCTCGAAGTGGGGCTGTCTGAGTAGATCTATCCTTGACGGAAGCGTCCTCGGGACGTCTACTACGAAGGACAAGACCTCTGTGAACCAGTCTGTCGCAGGCCAGAATGGGGCAACCAGCGTCATCCTCATCCCTTCCGAAGCTGCAAACTTTCTTAGAACTTCCCCTAGGATCTTGAACGGGGGAAAGGCATAAAGATCCAGCCCCATCCAGTCCCAGAGAAGGGCATCTATCACCACTGCTCCTGGATCCAGAACCGGGGAGCAGAAAAGTGGAAGTCTCTTCGTCCTCGACGTCGCGAAGATGTCTACGAGAGGACGTCCCCATAAACTCCACAGCTCCTGGCATACATCTTGGTGAAGGGTCCATTCGGTCAGCAGCAGTTGACCTTGCCGACTGAGGAGGTCTGCACGGACGTTCTCGACGCCTGCGACGAACCTCGTAAGGATCGTGACGTCCCGTGCTTTCGCCCACAACAAGATCTCCTTCACTAGAGTGAACAGGGACCGAGAGTGTGTTCCTCCCTGATTCTTGATGTAGGCCAGAGCTGTGGTGTTGTCCGAGTTGATTTGTACTATCCGACGAGAGACTTTGTCTTGGAAGAACTGGAGCGCTAAATGGATGGCTGCCAGCTCTTTGAGGTTTATGTGCCAAGACACCTGTTCCCCTCTCCAGGTGCCTGACACTTCTTCCCCCCCTAGTGTTGCTCCCCACCCCGTGGTAGACTCGTCGTAGAACAACACTAGGTCGGGGCTCTGAAGCTTGAGGGAAAATCCCTCCGACAGCTTCACAGGATCGAGCCACCACCTTAGGTGACTTTTTACCTCTTCCAAGATCTTCAAAATCATCTCTAGATTGTCCTTGTCTTTTCAGTTGTCTGTCAGGAAAAACTGAAGAGGTCTGAGGTGCAGTCTCCCCAGGGAAACAAACTTCTCCAGCGAGGAAATGGTCCCCAGCAGACTCATCCATTCCCTCACCGAGCATGATTCTTTCCCTAGAAAAGCTGACACTTTGCTTAAGCCTTGCTGCTGACGTCCCTGGGACGGAAAAGCTCGAAAAGCCACTGAATCCCCAGATACACAATGGACTGCATTGGGGTCAGATGTGACTTTTCGAAATTCACCAAAAGTCCCAGGGACTTCGCTAACGTTAAAGTAGTGTGCAGGTCCTCCAGACACCAGGCTTCCGAAGAGGCTCGAATGAGCCAGTCGTCTAGGTAAAGAGAGATCCTGACGTTTGTCAGATGAAGCCACCTCGCCACGTTCTTCATTAAAATGGTGAAGACCATCGGGGCCGTGCTCAACCCGAAGCAAAGAGCCCTGAATTGGAATACCTTCCCTTTCAGGACAAACCGCAGGTACTTCATCGACTGGGGATGGATCGGGAAGTGAAAATAGGCGTCCTGAAGATCTAATGACACCATCCAATCATCCGGTCTTAAGGCCCCAAGAACTGACTGAGGTGTCTCCATCTTGAACCTCTGTTTCTCCACAGAGAGGTTCAGACTGCTTACGTCTTGACACCGGTCGCCAACCTCCCGACTGTTTCGGCACCAGGAACAACCTGTTGTAAAAGCCCGGGGATTCTAGGTCCAAGACCTGTTCTACCGCTCTCTTTACGAGCATCTGCTCGAGCAGATCGTAAAGAATCTGTTGCTTCTCCCGATGGTAAGAGGGCGGCAGATCCCTAGGTGTCATGCACAGCGGGGGCGGTTTCAGGAAAGGGATCTTGTAACCTTTCTCGATGACGTTGAGCAACCAGCTGTCCGCATCTCTCTCTCTCCAGGCTTCCGCGAATAAACGAAGCCTGGCTCCTACCGGTGACTGAAGGACTACGTTCTCATTTCTTGCCCCTGAGCTTCGAAGGGGCTCTGCCTCTGGGAAGGCCTCTTCCTCGAGGAGACAGTCTCGAGGGGGCTCCGCCTCGAAAGGGCTTCTGCTTCTTTGAAGCTTGTACTCCCGAAGACGTCAAAGGGACTGCAGGACGTCGAGAAGATTAAGCAAGCAGGTCCTGTGTCGCCTTCTCTTGCAAGCTGACGGCAAGATCTTTGACCATAGCCTGGGAAAGAGATGGCTCGAAAGAGGGGCAAACAACAATTCCGCCCTCTGCGAGGGAGAAACAGACTTCGCCATAGTCACAAAACAGCGCTCTCTTTTTCAAAAGCCCTGTGCAAAAGTGCGAAGCCAGCGCCTCCGAACCATCCCTGACAGCCTTGTCCATACACGCCATGACGCTGGACAGTTCCCCCAGGCTAATAGAGTCCGGACTACGCGACTGGGTATCCAGTACCCCCAAGCACCAGTCCAAGAAATTAAACACCTCTAAAGTACAAAAGAGGCCCTTCAGATGGTGGTCTAATTCCGAAGGTGTCCATGTCACTTTCGTGGATGAGAAAAGCGACCTCCTCGGTGCATCCACCAGGCTGGCGAAGTCCCCCTGAGCAGAAGAGGGAACTCTCAGTCCGACGTCCTCTCCTGTCTCGTACCAAATACCTGCCTTGCCGCTAAGTCTTGACGGAGGTAGGGCAATATCCAAAACAGTCCACAAATAACGTGCCTAGCCACAGATCCAAATTCAAAAACCAAAAGTCAATCAGGATACTTAAGTAGCCGAGAAGTTTCCAAAATCCTAAGACGGAGGTACTGAAAACAGATGTTTACAGTACCGGCGACAGAGAAAATCTGAATAGAAAATGGGAATGGTTCCTGATACCCGCCTCCCAGCGGCGGGAATGGGTACTAACCACCTGACTCCCACTATGTGTGTCGTAAGTTTTGAAATTCTGTCGGACTTCGGAGAATACAGCTATATATATATATCTGACAGGTAAGCCTTCATGAACAAAATATATAATTCAATATGACTATAATGGATTTGACGATCCCCTTTGGCACATTGCTTGCCAGTTTTAGCAACATTGAGAAATCATTGATAAGGAAAATAGAGAAAAGACTATGCAAAATTAATGGAGCTGATGCAGCAATCCTTTTTAACAAGACTTGTTTGAAAGAGGGTCTACTCCCAAGACATTTAACGTCACATTTTGGAGTAGTATAATTTTCTTATGTTTTAATGTGCGCAATGAAAGTTTCTGATATTTACTTCCCTAGCAAATGACCCATAACAATCCAAATAGTATAACCCATCGTAACCTAGGCACCAGGTCCTACCCTACCAACTGCATGATACCTATCAGGTAGTTGAAAACATTCCATAAACTTACCTTAACTTGATTGGGAATTACTAGTCTATCACTGGCATTAACATTCTTGTAAGTAACTTTTTGTCTTGTCCCCCACCCAAAATCTCCACTTTCCCACCGTGGACCCCAAAATGTTAGGATCCATCAGGCTAATCAACCCAAGAGCCTCATTTGCTAATTAACCCATCTTTTTTTATACTATACCTAGTAGGTATGTCAATAAAATACAAGAATGACATTCACCCTAGTATACTCAGCTACTAAATGCAAAATCCAATAAGCTAACTGTTAAAAGTTAGTAAATAATAGCTACTGGCAAGAATAGCCTAGAACACTACCTATGCTAATAAATTGGGTTCATAATTTGATCAAAAGACAACCATAGCTTAACCTGGCCCTACTTTAACATACAATTATCTAGGTAAGCTAGTAGGTATACCTATAGGAATGGAATGGAATAGCCCAAAGGCCACGCACTGAGAACTACCGGTAATTCTAAAGAATAACTCCGTACGGACTGCACTGATCGTAACTGCGAATACGACGTCCACTAGGGATTGGGGCGTCCAATGTATTTCGCTGTGTTTAGTACTGGCCCCTGGGGGTTAATTACAGTCGACCACCCAAAAATAACGGTAAATTGTTAATAAGCAACCCGAATACTGTAGGAAACTGTAATTTACAAAGAAATACCCGACACGGAGTTATTAAGCTATTTACCAAACTACCTACTATACTATGAGGTCATTCAGTGCTGGACAGAAAATTGATACCTAGCGGATACCTAGGTTTGAAAAGTGTAAGTACTAGGCTAGGTAGTACTAGCTAACAAGAGGGAAACCGCCCAGCTGCACTGGCTATGAAATAGCTAGCTAGGCTAGTACCACATTTGTTAATTGGGTGAATAGCTAGGTAGCAAGATGAAAGAAAGATAGGATACCTAGGTAGTACCTAGTAGGTAGTAATATGAATGGCAGTACAGTACTAGGTACCTATAGCCTAATAAGAGGAATGGAAGGGGTTGCAGCTTGCGCCCGAAGGGACGCTCCAAAGAACGTTTAGTAGGTAATGCCTACCTACATTGCATTGCATGAGGTGTACTGACGACACTAGAGGCCCCTACGGAAATTAACTAGCCTATACATAGGCCTACCTAGTAGGCTACACTAGACCAAGCTTAGCTAAGTAGTATTTGCTTTATGAAACTGGAAATATCAGCCATGCTTCGATTACTATACTTAGATTAACCATTAGGTAGGGTAGTAGTAGTACCTAGCTAGCCTAGTAATTCTATTCATACTGGATTCCTGGTTTGAAGTTGCTTACCTCTTCCATTTACCAAAAAGCAGGCAGTCTACGGCCTTCAAATAATCTAAGACTAACGGTCAAGTTTGTAGGTAGTATTAGTACTTCCACCTACGTACCGACGCTTTTCTATTTTCATTCTTCAAAACTTAAGAGTTATAGGTAGGTAGTAATAGCTACCTCTCGTTCTGGGTCGCTTCTTGCCAACTTTGTCTCCTTTGCAGCACCAAGACTGCAGCTCGTTAGCTAGGCTAAATCATAATAACAAAACAAACAAGAACGTTCATTTATAAAAAGTAAGAATAGGGAAAGTGCAAGGGAATAAAATAGAGAAGGGGTTTCTTCTTGCTGTTGCTGGTTTGGTATCACAAAACAAATTTGGTTTGCTTACTGCATTTGAAAAACTTTTCTAGTTTATCCCAGTGTTTGTTTGACTCGTACCATGTTTACACCGCCAGTTACGATAAGTCCCATCCAGGGTTCCCAGGTGTATCAGACCAAATTATCGTACCAAACCTCTTCAAATTATCGTATTTTGATTAGAATTATCGTACATTTTCATATTATAATATAGCTGTATTTCATCTACAGCAATATATCTTTATATCTATTAATGTAAGGCTAAATAGAAAAATTGTGATGTCATTTCTATTTATTGCTAATAATGACAAAAAAAAATAGAACAAAAAGATAACTTTTCTGTAGGCTGTACAAAGTAGCCTATTTAGTACTTCAGTGATTGTTATTGTCATTCTATATCACCAATGTAAACTTTAAAAAAGAAAAAAATCACAACTAACATGAGTATTGCTTTAAGAAAATTGTCAATTGTTCTTAAACATCACATTACAATCCCATTACAAAAAAAAAATAAAATAAAAAATAAAATAAAATAAAACATGCAGCAAAATCATATAATTGTTTACTTTCAATTCTTCACTGATAGCCATTACTAATCATCAGTATTACATCAATGAAAATGAAATGGAAAAATACGACAAAAAGATCACTGTTAATAATCATCAGTATTATCATCAATGAAAACGAAGCTAAAAGATCAGTACTATACTGTTTATGAAGGACTCGCTAATTGTTCTTTATCATCACACTGTAATAACAATAAAAACGAAAAATATGTATACAGGAAAAAATGACTTCACTGACTTCCTTATTCATCATCCTTATCATCACCATCAAAGGAGAGAGAGAGGTACATATTTGTCTGTTACCTTTCCATATCTTCTTTTTTGCCTTCTGCTCCTTTTAAGCTTTACTTATTTTCAGGCGGCGAATGACCTTTGGGTGCCTTATAGCCTTGAATCTTCTAAATTACTATAAGTTGACGAAAAGGTTCAAATTATCGTACATTTCCAGTAATTATCTTACATATATCGCGAATTATCGTATATCGTACGCTCGTTATCGTTTATCGTACAGAGGGTCAAATTATCGTACTTGTACGATAATTATCGTACATCTGGGAACCCTAGTCCCATCCCAGATCTTGCAACCTGTTGTGGTCTTACAAGTTACAAGCGTTGCCTGTCTTTTTTTTTTTTTTTCAGCTTCCTGGGAATGCACTCTGCTGATGTCAGGATAAATCCTGGGTTCAGTAATGCTTACCTGCACTTTACAGTTATTTCTGGTTCTGTGCCACGCTAGTAGACGCTACCGACCCTGCTTATTGCCTTTCCATGCATTTTACATTTCATTACAACTACAAAAGGAACAAGAATATTCATTAAGGAAAGATAACAAATCACATTTTTTAAAAAGTAAATTGTATTTTTCCTAACTATACAAAACTGAGGTCCTTTACATTAGGAGTTACCTTCAGGATTCAGCGAAGCTGGAAACGGCCGCTAGACTTTTATACCAAGGCAGTTCGGTAGTTGAACTTTGTTACTTTATATATATGGTTGAACTACTGTCCGGGTTTACGCAAATCACTTTGCTTTTGGCCCAGGAATAACAGAAAGAGGGGCGGCATGCAGTGGGCCTAATGTGTAAAGGCCCTGCAGGTTTGTCCAATTTGTTCTAGGTTCAAATAGCACTTTTTTTTTTAAGGTAAATTGCATTTTTCCTAACTATACAAACCTGAGGTCCTCCTTTACATTAGGATTTACCATCAGGCCGCTAGACTTTTATAGCAAGGTAGTTCGGTAGTTGAACTTTATATCTATGGTTGAACTACTGACCGTGAGGAATTCCTCTCACAACGATTTTATCTTCTAATGTTTTTGTGTATTCACTTGTTTCCATGCTATTTGTCTTTTATTATAGTTATTAGTGTCAGTCTCATAAGAGATTATTGATTGATTTTCACTGCGTATTACCGTCTGTCAGGTAACCGACAGACAGGAACTGTTACTGTATTTGTATTCTTCTGAAAACCAAATATATTCACATGCCCATATATTTTGTAAAGATATGTACGTCTATATTGCATGACATAATAAGGTGAAAAAAAAAACACATCTACTCGAGAATGACACTCTTAACATTATTTCATCTGATTTTGCTATGTTCTAGTACGTAGTATCTGTGGTGCGGTTAGCACCGAAAAGATAGTTTTACACAAAGACGAAGTCTTTTGGACAATAATAAACTGTCAGTTGACGTTTTAGGTAAACATGAAGTATAATTACTGTTTTAGTTACGATAATTCATTTGTCTTTTATATATATATAATATATAATATATATATATAATATATATATATATATATATATATATATATATATATATATATATCCCTAGATAGGAAATCCCGTGCCAAATGGCACAGCTCCCCCTGTACTTTTGTATTTCCCGCCAAATTTTTCCCACAATTCATACTTCCTTGGCTCAGTTGGTGCTTTGGCGGGCATTTCAACACAAGTTCTTCATACTGTAAGGTGTGTAACTTGCTGCTCCTCTTCATTCACTCTTGGTGAGTACTCATGTATCCAAATGGCACAGCATTTCCTAATATGATAGTATATGGTGAAAAATATATTTTTCAGAAAAGGCCATTACCGCATGTAAATAACATAATGACTATGTTTTGAGAGTGTAATATCCTTATTAGATCTTGTACATAGTGAAACATGACTTACATTATTCCATTATAGTATTATTGATTTTTTTTTTTTTTTTTTAGTATGATAAAATGCCCAGGAAACGTAAGAGAACACTGTCCAGGGTCGACTTAGATGCCTTGGTGAATACCTCAGCTTTTGATAGGGTATTGTACACTACCCATGATGAAGGAATGGACAGTGACATTTCTCATTATGGGATTACTGAGTCTCCCCATCCCTCCCCTAGGGCTGGCCCGTCCACCTCCTGTGCCTTGCCCTCACAATTGAGTGTGAGATTGGTACTTCAGGTTCCATGCAAGCAGTGATAACACCTCACAAAGACCCTCTACAGACTGACAGTGATGAAATTGACAATTATTGAGTGTAATACTGATCATTTGCAACAAATGTGGAGATGATGATGAGGACATCAAGTAGCAGGTAACTATTTGTTTCATATTGCATTCACACATTGAAAATATACTAGAAACAAAGTTATTAGAAAAAAATTTTTTTATTGCATATACAAGCATAAAATTCACCAGAACATATCATCATAGCTGAAAACTCAAGTGTTTGCTGCTGGAGTGTAAATAATAATATGTCCATTTTTATTTATTCCAGGACCGATGTTTTCAGTGGTTCCCAGGATGAACAAGATGCCTAGGGGATTCTTTATAGTTCCTAGTTCATATATTCGAAAATCTTTTTTGCTGAATGACGTGTCTTTATATCATTACAGTACCTCAATTGATAAGATCTTTTTTATATCAAAGTTTTTTTCTAATAAATCAAAAATATATTCTGTTTAGTTTAATTGTCATAATTGAGGGTGATATTTGTTCATGAATATTATTTTTTTACTTTTGTATAGTTTTGGTAAAATAAAGCATGTTTGCATTTTTTTTTTTAATTTTTTCCTACAATGATTCCATATGGATACAGGATTTCCTATAGCGTTACGCGCAGGTACGATTTCCTATCTAGGGATATATATATAATTGCTCTTGGTGAATGTATTGTGCATATCACGTATGTATGGTAAGAGTTGAAGGTGTCATATTGGGTCTTGTGTGTGCCTCTCGCCAGAGAAGCCATTAGATGATGTGGCGAAAAAGATGGACTTATATGCTTAACGTTGTTACTTGGTCAAAAACCGCTAAAAGCCTTACGTAACAACTCTACAAAACTCCCTTTGCGGTTTCTAAATTACGGGGATATATCTCTCAACCCAATTCATTATTAACGAGGATAACACACCAATATCGTTAATGAATAGTACCACAATTAAGTACTTTCACTTACTGAGCAGTCCTTGTAGACATGAACTCAGATCATAAATCGCTATACGAGGTACGCGCCTCTCTCTCTCTCTCTAAATGTTGAGAGTACTCACGGGTTGATTTTCAGACCTTAGAGGACCACTGTGTTATTTCGTTTCTAAAAGTTATTTGCATAACCT
This sequence comes from Macrobrachium nipponense, assembly GCF_015104395.2. NCBI lineage: Eukaryota > Metazoa > Arthropoda > Malacostraca > Decapoda > Palaemonidae > Macrobrachium > Macrobrachium nipponense. The sequence continues at coordinate 54,057,427 of NC_087210.1, read as the reverse complement.
TAAAGTATGAACACAATAAAGGTTTATCAGATCAATTTATATTCACCATCCACAAAACTGAAACATAGGAAAAATGAAATAAAATCGAGGGATATTGAAACGCATTTGATAAATTTACAGTTAAAATTAATGTAATAACTAAAAGTTAAACATATCAAAGAGTAATATATAAGTGACAAATGAAATTAATCACTCAAGGGGAATTGCAAATCAATGGCACTCAAATGAAACAAATTACGACAAAATTCAAAGAATCAGGGCAATCGCCCTTTCTAAATCCACATTCCACACACACACATCACTACTACACAACACTAGATAACAGGTCACCGTCACCTCAAAAGTTGACCCAAGAAGTTGTTCGTTCCGTCCTGCATTCGGGTTTTGTTGGGGAAAAGAGAAAAGTTATTCAATTACCACGAATGTAGAACTGACGTACAAGGTTTTCATGAACATAAAAAACTTTACAATAAATATCAAGTTCGTTGTCAAAAATAAATTCCAAATATAATAGTGTGCAACTTCAACATATTTATTAATTGGTGGTGTGTGTCAATACAATTTTGGGCGGTATCATGCCCATACAGTGCACTACGCACATACGCATACACACCCCTAGAGGGGCATGCAAAGGAGCGATCAGAGGGACGAACTACTACCCTTCCCTTCCCCTCATGATCTTTTGACCTCTCCTAATGGCCTCTCTGGCGAGAGGCACAAACAAGACCCAATGACACCAACTCTTACCATACGTAATATATGCACAATACATTCACCAAGAGCAATTTCATATATATAAGGACAAATGAATTATCATACCTAAAACAGTAATTATACTTCGTTACTAAAACGTCTACTGACGTTTATGCCAAAAGACTTCTTCTTTGTGTAAAACCATCTTTTCAGTGCTAACCGCACCACAGATACTACGTACTAGAACATAGCAAATCAGATAATATAATGTTAAGAGTGTCACTCTCGAATAGATGTGGTTCTTTCACCCTTATTATGTCATGCATATCTTTATAAAATATATGGGCATGCGATAGCATGGAAACAAATGAATACACAAAAACATTAGAAAATAAAATCGTTGTGAGAGGAATTCCTCACACCCTCCCCCACCAAAAATTCATACAACACATGTATATGTATAGTGTCCTTATAAAGCTCCTTCTCGAATCAACTGTTTTCTTTGTTCGTCGGCCTTAGCAGCTGTACTTCTCATGGGCCGACGATTGGACATCACTGGTGGTGGGGAACCTGTTGAGGTCGTAGGGTCATCCTCCGGAACACTCTCTAGGCCGTCTCCGACGTCCTTGGTTTTGGCCCTCTCAATCGTCTTTGTTGTTTTGTTTATATGGCTAGCCTCGTTTAAGGCTTCGCTGGTCTCGCCTACTTCATTCTGTCCGCTTTCTGTTGTTGATTCCTCTCTGACATTACATTCGAGTGGAATGACTTGATTCAATGGTCTCGTAAAATTTCCACTTGCTGTTTTTATCTCGACTGTCCTTATAACATTATCAGGACCTGCGTGGAGTTTCTCGATGATTCTCAAAGGGTACTTGTGTCAATTATCTTTTACTATAAGGACCAAATCTCCTATGCTTAATGGACAGATGGTTAAAGACTCGATGTTTCTGTGCCTCTCTCTAAGAGAAGACAAATAGTCAAGTAGCCACAATTTCTCAAACTTTCTTATTGTCTCACACAGTCTTGCATAGTTCTCCCTCAATTCGACGTTCTCATTGAAAGGTACGTTCGACGAATTTGTTCAAGAGGAGCCATTGTAATAGTTCTGCCATATAAGTCTGGCCGGGGTGAGCGCGAAGTCGGCGTTATCTTCGTTGACATATGTTAGTACTTAGTGGCCTGTTATTGATGATGTTCTCGGCTTCGGCGACGATGGTATTGAGTTCTATAAACGAAACTTTTTCTGTACAGGGCCCTTTGTAAGCACGATTTCACCACTCCGACCAGTCTCTCGTAAAAGCCGCCCTTCCATGGTGATCGGGGTGTTATGAACTTCCATTCTAAATTATGATCCATCAGATAATTTCTTACTTCGGGTTCTTCGCTGATATCTCTTAGAAACTTACTGCCTGCAATGAAGTTTGGCGCATTATCACTTATTAAAACTTTCAGAAGTCCGTGTCTTGCCGCGAATTGTCTAAAAACAAAGTGGAATTCTTGTGCATTCATGGATTTGCACACATACAGGGCAACTGCTCTTGACGTAGCGCATGTAAACAACAAGACATACGCCTTCTCGTTCTCAGCTTCATTTTCAGACACATGAATGTTTCCCGTATAGTCGACGCCAACACAGGAAAAAGGGACTTGATGCTTAACTCGTTCGGGTGGTAATGGGGGAAATCCAGGCAGACTTAGAGGTTGATTTTGTGCGTTCTTACACGATAAGCACTCTTTCAGGATCTTCTTAACGGACTGTCTCATTTTTCCAACCCAAAGCTGTTGTCTCAATATAACCACAAGTGTATTCGTGTTGCAGTGCAAGTTGAGTATGTGATAATGAGACACTATAAGTTGCCATAAGGGGTGTCGGCTGGCGACGAATACTGGATGCTTAGCGAATTCTGGCAATTCTGCATTATGAAGTCTTCCTTGGCACCGAATGACACCACTTTTATCAACATAAAGTCCTAATTGTCTGATAAGATTCCTTAACTCAGAGGGAACACTAGAACTCGTTTGTAACCCGTAGTCAACATATAGCGTTGGAAAAGCTTGACGCTGCATGATTCTGATTAAAACAAGTAAATTATTACTTTCCCTGAATTTATCAGGAAATATTCTTCTCCCAAACAAGATCAATCTACCTACAATCCTTAATGCGTGTTTCAATAAGGAGAACTCAGAACATTTGAATACAAGTACATCATCATCAGGGTTTCTCAAAACTGGTTCTACAATAATTTCATTTACATTAACAGGCTCTATGTAAACTACATCCTCTTGTTCTGGAAACTTATTTTTGTCAATAATCCAGGTCGGGCCATGAAACCACAAACCTGACTTACTCAAAAGAGACATTGAAATACCTCGCGTAACTAAATCAGCAGGATTATCCTCGCTCTTAACATATAACAACCTGATGTTATGACTGGACTTCAAGTCCTTGATTTCCTTTACTCTGTTGATTACAAACACTTCTTTAGATCTTTCATAAAATACCCAACTCAAAGCTACTTGGGAGTCACTCCAAACAGTACAATCTGAAAATTTAGGCGCATGCCTATAGTCAAAGCAAGTAATTCTTGACGGGGAATAGTGAGTGAGGGGATCGGGGCTACACGAGACTTACTAAATAGCAAGTGACTTGTGTGCTTACTACTAACAACATACGCACAGGCTCCATAAGCCACATGAGAGGCATCAACAAATACATGTAAGCTACAAGTTCCTTCATTAAAACAAAATCTAGGGACTTTGATCTCCTCAATAGAATTCAGTTGGTTTAACAATTCATCGAACTCTTTCTTTAAATCCATCATCAGTTCGTCATCCCAGTCAGTTTTCAGTCCCCACAATTTCTTCACAAATAGTTTTCCCTTCATTGTTACAGGCGTTAATATTCCCATAGGATCAAAGATGGTTGAAAGGAGAGACACAACCTTTCTCTTGGTCAAAATATGACAATTTGTCGAAAATTGCATTTTTCCTAACTATACAAACCTGAGGTCCTTTAACAATAGGAAGGTAACTAGCGGCAGCTGGGACGGTCGTAAGATTCGAACAAGGGGAGAACGGTAGTTAACTGCTTGTCCGATCGTGCGCGCGCCTGAGAGGTGAAGAATCACTTTTGCTTTAGGCCCATGCAAAAAGTTGCAGAGTGAGGGGTGGCATGAGGTGGGACTATATGTAAATGACCTCAGGTTTGTATAGTTAGGAAAAATGCAATTTTCAACAAATTGTCATTTGTTCCGATACGTAATACAAACCCTCGGTCCTTTAACAATAGGAAGACTCACTTATTGGTGGGAGGAATCTGAGTCTTTTTGGTGAACAGACTGGTGTTCGTCCAACCCTGGAATGCCTCCCTTGTCGTAAGAGCGAGGGAGGGATCCAAGCCTCTGTCAGATTGATCGGGGTGTGCACTGCAGGATCAATGGTCAGACCTCTGGGCCAAGTACTAAGAGAGAGGCAAGCGTATCTCTTCATACCAGCAAGCAAGAACTTGTTCCTGTTTGCAAGAGACAATCATAAAATTATGGGTTTGTCTCAAGTTGGCATCCACTTCCTCCCCCTTGTTGGAGGAAGTGGTGGATATTTACTCCTATCCCTACTGAAAGGGATAGGATGGTGCTCTATTGAGTAGCTCACCTGCATCTCGTCCTTACCCAGCAGGGTGACGACCGTATCCCTCTACCCAGAGGTAGAGGGGAGAAAAAGATGGGAAGAGGAGCCAGTCACACTCTCATTCACTCATCCATTCTTACAGTCACACCAGGACTCGATGCTGTTCAGCCTGCGAGGGTCTGGGTTAACTACACAACGTGTTGAGCAACCACCACGGGTCCCAAGGAAAAAGATCCAAGGACCTGTGGGCAATATCCCAAAGGTAGAAGGAGGTGCATGTGGTCCAGTTGGACCAGGCCCCTGCCTTCACTACCTGCGCCACGGAGAAGTTCTTGCGGAACGCGAGAGAATGACGAAGAGGCGTCCACACTCATCCTGGGTGTCGAGTTTCTTCAGACAGCTCCGTCGCGCCTTCACAGGACAAAGCAGCATAGCCTTCGTATCGGAGGTGGTGAAGTCCATTAGGGAGGGTATTGTGAAGGACTCGAACCAATCGTCAGGGACCGAAGGGTTCTGAGTCTTCGCTACGAAGATCGGTACGAAATCGAGCGTCACAAATCCCCATCCCCTGTATGCTTGACTTCGCAGGAAAAGTCATGCAGTTACCTCAGACGAAAAGAAGGGAGTAGTCGTATGACCTATCCCTCTTCTCGACTTTGGTGATGTCCAGTACCCATACTGACAAGCTATTAAGACGAAGTAATGATTGCTCTGGAACAACCGAACTAAGTCCACAGCGTAGTTCGTAACTGACTCAGGCGCTCTGACCGCTGCCGACAGACTGATTCGGAATCAGTAGTGAGGCAAGTTGTCCAAGCATCCGGGTAACTCACGTGACCTTCGCCCTTTAAAGGGTTATGCCGAGAGACCAAACAAATAATGTATTTGTTTGTCACCGATGCCGGACGGCGCGGTGATGATTCTCTTAATGCATGTGCTCAAAAGGCGAAAGTCAATTGCCTTCTAAAGACCGAGGTCCCTGACGGCAAGACACTCTCATAGACGTTGAATCTCAGCTAAGGAGAAACAACACTATGTGCTGTTGAAGACGAAGGTAGACATTGAATACAACCTACGTCTTCATGCTGAATCGAGAGAAGGAATCTCAAGATTCTGAAGCTGTGCTTACAAATGACTGAGAACTCTAACCCCTATTTCATTGCTGTCCAGTGAGGAGTCGTAGTTGCAATGAAAGCGGGGCATTCTCAGTAATGAAAGCACTTCCTGAAGAACTGCTTCTCATGGGCTGAACGTTTGGAAGTAGAGCTGGCAGGTCTGGGAGGAGACGATGTCTTCAATACATCTGCTAAACCGCGGTGAACAATGAACAATTGCACACCTCCGAATAAGAGATATTTTGAGGACAAACTCAGATTCCGCAAAAATCATTCGCATTATCGCAGTGCGATGCAGCAGTCCTCGTCGAGATCGAAACCTCTCAGGAGGACCGAAGGAGGGGGAAGAAGAGCTGCAATACTCCGAAAAAACGCCGCTGTCGCGGCAGAGGAGGAGGAAGTAGCTTGCTCGACCGGCTAGACCTGAGCGAGCCTTCTCGTCCGGAGACGAGAGGCTCTCCTGGTTCAGAACAGAGTCGAGAAGCTCTTATCGCGGCAAGCCCACCGTCAGTCTGGTTCCCTACTTCGGGCTCCAGAGCGACTTGAGCCGTGACGTGGCTCTTCTGGTGGGAACGGCGATCCTTCCCCCAGGTCGTTGTGCTGACGAATCAGCACAATAACCTGGGCAAAGTTCCTCTGGATCTCGGGAGTTACAGCGTCTTGAGGAGTAGGACCGTCCAGTCCCTCCAACAAGAACAAGAGCAGCTTCCGAGACCTTCCTCCTTCAGAAGGAGGACCAGCAACAGACCCCTGACGGTCGCCTCCAATCACTTGCGCGTACGTCCTGGCTGGTCCTAATACCATACCTGGCACGTGCGGCGTCGTGACGGGATCGTGAACGGCACACCTCTCACAATCGCTCCTAGATACCTCGCTCTTCCCGGCGTATCCCGAGGAAGTTGAAGGTATTGGAGAGACAGACCTGACGCTAACCCCCCGCTCGCTGGCAGGACCAGCGTGCATGGGGGTCTGCAGCCGATCACCAACCCGTGGTGGGGATCGATCTGCATGCCTGGCCGTGCCGCTCACCTGTGGCAAGCGGCTCGACTGAGCACGTTGACCCCGGTCCTGTGCGTCAGACAAACTGCTGCTAGTCGCTCTCTCCGCCCGGTCCCTGTGGGAGTGGCAGTCAGGTGACTTGCAGAGCTCGCTTTCGCAGTGAGACCGGTGAGCGTCCTCACGGCGCGTCAAACCGCTGGTACCAGCCAAGGCTGGTACCGACGGTCGGGGGGACCTCTTCCCAGCCTCAGCCCGTGGCTGGTCAGAGACCGTCACGTCTACCAGGGTTACCAGCTGGTTGCTGCGAGAGCAGCCGCTGGCCTGGCGAGAGTCACATGAGCGGCTCTCACCAGCTTCTGCTCCGTGCCGCGGTCCTGGCGCTGAGCGAACTCTGGCGCCAAAAATTTGGCTATACGCTCTCCCGCGGGAGATCGTATACTCGGAACTTCTCGCCAACGAGAGACCGAGCCGGAACCTGGCGTAGCGGCAGCGCAGCAAGCACCAGGCGAGGAAGTACCGATGGTAGTTGGTACGCCTCTGGTCCCCTTCTTCTTCTTCCTTGCGGAAGGGTAGACGGACCCTGTTCCCGAAAGAGCAGGAGGACCGGCAGAAGAACCCCCCCATCCCACGGGAGTGGAACGAGCCCTTAGAAGTTCCTGAAGGAGCCTTCTTAGGGGGGAAAACCTGGGTTACCAGCTGGTCGCTGCGAGAGCGGCCGCTGGCCTGGCGAGAGTCACCTGAGCGGCTCTCACCAGCTTTCTGCTCCGTGCCACGGTCTTGGCACCGAGCGAACTCTGGCGCCTAAACTTTGGCTGCACGGTCTCCCGAGGGAGAGCGTACACTCGGGATCTCCCGAGACCGAGCCGGAACCTGGCGTAGCGGCATCGCCGCTAGCACCAGGCGAGGAAGTACCAGTGCTAACCGGTACTCCTCTGGTCCCTGTCTATCTCTTCCTTGCGGAAGGGGAGATGGGCCCCGCTCCCAAGACGGAGCAGAGGACCACCCCCGTCCCATCGGGGTGGGACAGGCCCTTAAGAGTTCCCGAAGGAGACTTCTTAGGGGGGGAGGCATCCTTCTTCTTCTTCGGCTTATGGGCCTTAGAAGTCGAAGGGGAAGAGGCAGCAGCAGACGATGAAGACGAAGATGACACCTTCCTCTTCTCTCCTCTTCCTCGTCAGCTCACGCAGGACAGTCGTCAGGTCCTCCATCCAGGCCGGAGCCGGGGCTATTGCCGAAGCAACACAGCCCGACTGCACCTGTCCAGAAGGACCTGGGACTGGGGAAGACACATCGTGGGCAGGACCAGCATGGACAGGCACAGGATCCAGGAGCGACAGGTACAGCAACCAGCTCAGGAGCGGCAGGAACAGCGGCAGCGGTAGACACAGAAGGGACAGCCAAGCCAGCAGAGGGAACCACATCAGCGGCAGGTAAGGCAGGCCCAGCCATCGCCTCTTAGAATCATCGGCAGCCAGCGGGAACCTGGGTACTGGCGGCCGGGCCAGGGGCGAGCTCCTGGAACAGCAGAAGTCTGGGGCAGGCAACACGAAGAACACAGGCGGCGGCGGCATACCCCCCCTCGGTACGGCGGCGACCAGCCCTAGTAGCGGCAGACGGCGTCACCGACACAGCATGGGGAGTGTAGACCAGGCAGGGGGGAGCAGCATAAGCGGCCGTGGAGGTTGTAGTGGAGACCGCTTCATGGTTCACAGCCCCAGACCTCGCTAGACGCTGCAGCAGCCCATGGATGCTAGGCACGCCCTGCAGCCGCAGTGGTCCATACCTGACCAAGGTCGTCTCCCACGGATGTAGCACCTGCGGTAGCACAGACAGATTAGTAAGAGGGGTTCCCTCACGCACGGGGTGGAGACATGCCCCACCCCGAACGCAAGGAAGACCCCAAATACAAATACAACGAGGAAGCTGAGCGGGGGGGCAGGAAAGAAGACGAAGAATCGGATACCAAGGGAGTCGCGGGAGAGCTTTCCGACGACTTCTTGGCAGACCTTCGCTTCCGCTACCCCTCACAGCAGTGAAAAGTAATATGAAAATGAAACAGAATACTGCACTTGCGATTCACTTCATAGAACATAAGGGGGGAAGGATCAATTCCCGGGTAAGAGCGGAAACTTGATCCATAATAATATGATGCTATCATAAAATATATATGAAAATGAAACAGAATACTGCACTTGCGATTTCACTTTCACAGAAAATAAAATCGTAAGGATCAATTCCCAGGTAAGAGCGGAAATTGACCTAAAATTAAAATTGATGCAATTAAATAAATGAAAATGAAAAAGAATACTGCAATTGCGAATCCACTTTCATTGCATTCTATTCATACAAAATAAGAGGCTCGTGACGAGCGCATTCACGCTCTCGGCAACGAACACACAGGGCATAAATATAATGAAAAGAGTACTTACATTTTTTCAATTACACACTTTCGCCCAAAATAAATGACTCGGCGCGAGCGCGCCCGCCCTCGGCACCGAGACATAATTCAAGGGTATCAATTCATGAAAAGAGCGGAAACCGCCGTCTCTACGGCGATAGCTCCATTTTGGCTCATAATTAAGTAATGAAATGAAAACAGAGTACTTACAGTTTCATTTTCAACTCAAACAAACCGTTAGTAGAAAACATAATATAAACAAAGCATACGACGATGAAGCGGGCAGAGAGCGATGACGAACACGTCCTTCACACCCGCGGCCGAAAGCAAAAGTGATTCTTCACCTCTCAGGCGCGCGCACGATCGGACAAGCAGTTAACTACCGTTCTCCCCTTGTTCGAAGCTTACAACCGTCCCAGCTGCCGCTAGTTACCTTCCTATTGTTAAAGGACCGAGGGTTTGTATTACGTATCGGAACAAAGAAACATTTCCTGGATTATTCAAATATGTAACAATCTGAGAAGGCATTACAGGTACCCCACAGGAGACCGAGTAGTTTTACTGCATTCAAGTTGACAGTATCTGGGCTATGTTTATCATTAAATGAACTCAAGTTGCTAGCCCATTCTCCCAAAGGCATATTAGCTTCCAACATAATTTGGTTTACCTTATTACTCTTGAGTAATGAGTTCTAAATCTTCACATTTCTCATAAGTTTTCATAAAGTTCTCTTAGGACTCACTTCAAGATGGCGTTGGTGATATCCCCTATACACAAATTAGTTACATTTAGTATAAATATATGGAAAGGCTATGCAATAAAAAACTGGTTACAGAAGCAAAACCAACTCTATAGCTGATAAGTATATTGTTAAGAGCTTAAAGAAAATGAGAGAAACTAGTCAGGAGTGCAAGTGTACCTAATTTGAGAAATAGTAGCTTGGCAGGCAACCAGGGATGCGTGAAGCTGAGAAAAAGAAAAAATGGAAGATCAAAAGGATCAAGAAGTAATGAAAATTGGTCACCGTATAAAACAGCCAGAAATCAATGCAACGACTTGATTATGAAAACCAATAAAATATAATACAATAAAATGTTATAGCAAAGAGAAAATTCCTAAAAAATAAATCCTTGACCATTTAGTGGGAATATTAGGATACAAAAAAGTAAGTTCTACCAGATGCAATAATTACCACAAGAACCTGGCTGATAAGTTTGTTAACTACTTTTAAGAAATCATTGAAAGAATCTGTCATAGTTTAGAAAAGGACGTCCCCTTCTGATCTTTCAGTCATCATGATGAGAAAAGGCAAAATCAATGAGCTTGAGGAACTGAACATGAAAAACTGAAAAACTATGAAAAAAGTAAAACAGACCTACGTGAAAATGGATGCAGGCTTATTCGGACCATGGCTGATTTGGATCAGATTCGGACCTAAGTCTTGGCTGATTCGGACCATTTACTAGGCAGATTCGGACAATTGTTTAAGCTATTTCGAACCATTTGCTCGGCTGTTTCGGACCTTTGTTTTGGGTGATTCGGACCCATACAAATAATTTTATATAGCAGTAATATTAGGGAAGCCTTTGATAAACTTTCAGGCAAGGTGGGTGTCATTGGGTCAGTTAGAGTTTATGGATTATGTTGACCAAACGTGGTTACAGAGTCAGGTGTGGAAAAGGGAGAACTGGTGAGTGTTTGGGTGCAGTATTAGGACAAACAACGAAGTGGACGGGTGGCATCATAAGCTGAACAAAAAAGCCACGAAAGTAACCTCGCATCTTATTCACTTATATCTTTAATATATTTAGAGGCAAAGGAAATACCGTATCGGGTGAATTAAGCTTGTCAAAGAGGGCAAATTAAAGAGACATCAGAGAAAGCAGGTCAAGGAACTACAAGGGCGTGTCATGAAACTGTGGGAGGACTATAATGGAAGGAAAATAACTGGTCAGCTACTGAAGAAATGTGCACATATATACTATGCTCCAGTGTAAACCAAGGAGCTATTTCGGGTGAATCTGGGTTAATTTGGGCTTTATTTTTACATGAATTATTCTAAAAATTAGAGCAATATGTAACTGTACGAAATAAATGGTCCTAGAAACGTGAGAGGAGTGGATTTCCATTGCTAACCCAATATATTTTCATAACAGACTTTGGATTGATTATGGATTACAAACATTGAAACAATATTATAAAACAAAGTCATATATGTTACATATGTAAATACATACTAGCAGTGGCGGCTCGTCAGCAAGCACTGTATGAACTGCAGCTGTGAGGAATTCCTCTCACAACGATTTTATTTTCTAATATTTTTGTGTATTCACTTGTTTCCATGCTATTTTTCTCTTATTATAGTTATTATTGTCTGTCTCATAAGAAGTTATTGATTGATTTTCACTGTGTATTGCTGTCTGTCAGGTAATCGACAGACAGGAACTATGTTACTGTATTTATATTCATGTGAAAACCAAATATATTCACATGCCCATATATTTTGTAAAGATATGTATTGTATTGACACACACCACCAATTAATTCACTACATTTAATAAATATGTTGAAGTCGCACACTATTATATTTGGAATTTATGTTTGACAACGAACTTGATAATTATTGTAGAGTTTTTTATTTTCATGAAAACCTTGTACGTCAGTTCTACATTCGTGGTAATTGTATAACTTGTCTCTTTTTCCTCAACAAAACCCGAATGCAGGACGGAACGAACAGCTTCTTGGCTCAACTTTTGAGGTGACCTGTTATCTAGTGTTGTGTGTGTGGATTAAGAAAGGGCAATTGCCCTGATTCTTTGAATTTTGTCGTAATTTGTTTCATTTGAGTGCCATTGATTTACAATTCCCCTCGAGTGATTAATTTCATTTGTCACTTATATGTTATTAGTCTTTGATATGTTTAACTTTTAGTTATTAAATTAATTTTAACTTTACATTTATCAAATGTGTTTCAATGTCCCTCGATTTTATTTAATTTTTCCTATGTTTCAGTTTTGTGGATGGTGAATATAAATTGATCTGATAAACCTTTATTGTGTTCGTACTTTAAGGTTATGCAAATAACTTTTAGAAACGAGATAACACAGCGGTCCTCTAAGGTCTGAAAATCAACCTGTGAGTACTTGCAACATTTTGAGAGAGAGAGAGGCGCGTACCTCTCGTATAGCGATTTATGATCTGAGTTCATGTCTACAAGGACTGCTCAGTAAGTGAAAGTACTTAATTATGGTACTATTCATTAATGATATTGGTGTGTTATCCTCGTTAATAATGAATTGGGTTGAGAGATATCTCCCCGTAATTTAGAAACCGCAAAGGGAGTTTTGTGTTGTTACGTAAGGCTTTTAGCGGTTTTTGACCAAGTAACAACGTTAAGTATATAATACAGTCCACTATAAGTCCATCCCTTTTCGCCACAGCAGCACCCCCTATAGATTTCATAATAATTATATATGCACAAAATTTTGAATATATACATGAATATGAGAAATTAAGTATAGATTATCAATAATCCTTTAAAAATAATTACCATTCTCTTGATTTTGTAAAAAAAAAAAAAATAATAATAATAAAGGGATTTTGACGAAGGAAAAATCTATTTCTGGGCAAGGGTTCGTGTCGCCCAATGAAATAATCCCTTAAGTTCATTATTTCTAGGTAAATGACACTAACATTACCAGGGAAAAAATAAAAATACGGGGATGTCAGAGTAACTGACTCGCTCACCCTAAATAAAAAGAGGGTGTCGGTATGGTGCTGGGGCGAGTGAGACCACTACCACGAACCTCTTGTCATTTAGAATTCTCCTTCATCAAAATCCCCCTCCCTGAGAGAGCTGACACACGGCCAGCGCCAGCAACTACTACTACACATCCTCCCACAGCGCCTCTCATGGCCATCCTTAAAGTTAGATGCCAATCTTGGGCGCAAGGGTGGGAGAACATGGTGGGATTTCACTGGGCGACACAAACCCTTGCCCAGAAAAAGATTTTTCCTTCGTCAAAATCCCTTTTCTGGGTTCAGTTCATGTCGCTTTGTGAAATAGTACCAGAGAATTAGCACAAGGTTGGAAAATAAAATAAGGTCTCAATAAAACGAAAGAAATAAAATAAATGAATATAATCTAGTTGAAAAATTTTACAAGTTATCATAACTAAGGTTAACTTAACCTAATATAATAAATGCCAGCTTAAGACATATAATTGGACTTAAAATTAAACTTAAACTAACTTATGATAACTTAAAACTAGATTTTATGAAACAATATGATTAAATATCTTAACATACATATAAGTGTGTTTCCCTAGCAAAAAAATAAGGGAAAATGACACTAAATGGTTACAGTCAGTAATCAATATTTACAATTGTGAGTCCCCCCAGCAAAAAAATAAGGGGCACATCACCATAAGTAGCCTTTTTAGGCAGCTAAGGCTGAAGGACCCAATTGAACATGACGGTAAGGTTAGGTGAATTGTTAGTGAGGCAGGTAGAAAGGAGATCTGGATCTTCGACTACAACTACTGAACAGTGTCAGGAGAAACTATGTTTCCTGCTGCCACTGCCGGAAATTTAAGAGATTCCAAGGATTTTAAGTAGTGCCGTTTAAAAACTATCGGCAATTTCCAGCCTGTATACTTCTTCAATTCATCGAAATTCATATTGGAAATAATTGATAGAGGTGGCTACTGCCCTGATGTCATGGGCTTTAGGGAATGAGTCAGGGTTAGCTTGTTTGATAAAATAGAGGATTTGTTGTCTAATCCCTTTTATTGAAATAGTGCCACCTTTTTTCCTCATAAAGAGGGGGCCTGAGGATCTAGAAGATGTCCTGGACAGATAGGCTCGTAAGGTCGTCACCGGACAAAGAGAAGGGTCTTGTGGAAGAGGGAGGACCTTCCAAGGGGCCCATCTCATTAAGGGGTCCTCATTCTTTGCCAGAAAGCTACGATCTGGAGATAGTAAGACTTCTCCTGAGGGGAGGAATTCTACATGTCCAGCATCTCTGGAAAGGGCCGACAGTTCTGATATTCTGGCTCCTGGGGCCAAACTTAGTAAGAATAATGTTTTTCTTAATAACATTAAATAGTTACTTGAAACGTTGTCAGTATCTGAAGCCAGTTTGAGAACGTCATTCAAGAACCATGAAACTGAACTAGGCCTTTCTGAAGGTCTGAGCCTAGCACAGGCTTTAGGAATAGACGTAAAATAGGAGTCTGATAAGTCTATCTTAAAGCCAAACTGGAAGATTTTCTTTAAAGCTGACTTATTAGTGGTAATAGTACTAGCCCCTAGACCTTTTTCAAACAGGGATCTGAAAAAGGATATAGCTAAATTAACTGTCATGGTTCGGGTGTTTGTTTTCTTCAGGAAATTTGCCAATTTCTTTACAGCAGCATCGTACTGACGTAAAGTTGATTCCCTCTTATCCGATTCTAAGAAAAGGATATTCTGGGGATCGATATTTGCATCTTTCTTAGCCGCAAACTTCATGAAGTCCATAAAGTTAGGGTTTTGAGAATTCCTGAGGAAGCGAACACAGTCCTCATTTGTACTGACTGAGATAGCCTGGGATTGGGAATCCGTCGAGGTCGGAGACCCAATTCCAGGAGAAGAGGATACCAGTTGCTCTTGGGCCAATCCGGGGCTACTAGAGCTACTTGTCCCTTGAACATCCTGAGTTTTCTCAGGACTTTCAATAGAAGATTCACTGGAGGAAAGATGTAAATCTTCCTCCACTGATTCCAATCTATGGACTTGGCGTCTATGGCATAAGCCAGAGGGTCCAGGTTGGGGGCCACATAGCAAGGGAGCTTGTGGTTCACTTGAGATGCGAAAAGATCCACCTGGAGACCTGGGACCCTTTGGCATATCCACTGGAATGAGCGCTTGTCCAGGGACCACTCTGATTCTAGAGGAACTGAACGAGACAGGGCGTCTGCTATCACGTTCCTTACTCCCGCCAGATGGGTGGAGGATAGATGCCATTTGTACTTGGTTGCTAGAGAGAAAATGGCTATCATGACATGGTTCACATGTTTTGACTTTGATCCTCCCCTGTTGATGCAGTGTACCACTACTGCGCTGTCCAAAACCAGCTTTATATGGGAATTCTTGGCTGGTAGAAGCCTCTTCAGAGTGAGGAATACTGCCATGGCTTCCAATACATTTATGTGAAGGTGGCGGAACTGAGGCGACCAAGTCCCTTGAACTTTCTTGAATTGGGAGTATCTTCCCCACCCGCTTAGAGAGGCGTCCGTATGGATAACCAACGCCGGAGGAGGGAACTGGAGAGGAACTGATTTGGACAGATTCTTGGACTCCGCCCAGGGGCGGAGACGTTTGCGAAGAACCGGTGGAATTACTGACAACTTGTCTCGAGATTTGACATTTGCCCTTGAGCGCCAAACTCGATTTATATCCTTCAATTTTGCTTTCAACAGAACGTCTGTGACTGATGCAAACTGAAGGGAACCTAGGATCCTTTCCTGGTTTCTCCTTGACGTCTGTTTGCATTTGAGGAATTGTCTTATTAACTTGGATATTTCTTTCCTTTTGGCCAACGGAATTGACAGAGTGTGGGAGTTCAGGTCCCATTGAATGCCGAGCCACTGGAAATGAGACTCCGGCGTTAGCCTGGATTTGGTCTTATTTGGAACCCCAGATGTTCCAGAAATTGAATTACTTTGTCTGTGGCTTTGAGGCATTCCTCGATGGTTGTTGCCCAAATGAGCCAATCGTCGAGGTACGCTACTACCATTATCCCTTGCGACCTCAGTTGATGGACCACTGATTCCGCTATTTTCGTGAACACCCTGGGGGCTACATTCAGCCCGAAGGGCATCACTTTGAAGGAGAATGCCTGGTCTCTTAGCTTGAAGCCTAGGTATGGGCGGAAGTGTCTCGCGACTGAGATATGATAGTATGCGTCTGTAAGATCAATAGAGGTGGTGATGGCCCCACGGGGAAGTAAGGTCCGCACCTGTGAGACAGTCAGCATTTTGAACTTGTCGCAACGAATGAATAAGTTTAGATGGGAAAAGTCTAAGATTATTCTTCGTTTTGTTGAGCCTTTCTTTGGCACGCTGAACAAGCATCCTTGAAACTTTAAATGTTTGACTCTTGATACTACCCCTCTCTGAAGGAGCTCTTGCGCATACTCTGTCAATTCCTTCGTTGGTATTTGAAGGAATGTTTTGGATGGAGGAGGACCTTTGATCCAACTCCATCCCAGCCCTTTGGACACAATACTTTGTGCCCAATTGCTGAATCCCCACCTGTGTCGGAAGAGGAACAGCCTCCCTCCTACCTGAGGGTTCTCACTGGGACTGTGCAAGACGTGCTCCGTGCCCTCCACGGAAGTGTCTCCCCCTCTGTCGAAATGCACCCCTAGCTCTGCTTCCCCTTCCAAACCTATTGATGGCTTGGAACGCCTGGTTTTCGAATACCGGATTGAAAGCTGGGGAAACAGTGTAGGAGGTCGAGGGCTGGTTTTGAGGTGTCAACAGGAGGATGGGCTGGTTCTGGGTCTTGGAAGTCGACGGTTCCACGGGTTGTGAAACCGGGACTGCCTGAACGAATTGTTGCTGCTGCTGTGCCTGGAAGGTCGGGAACTTCCTGGGCTTCTTCCATTTCTTAGAACCAGAGAGGGTGCTTTCTGACTTCCTTTTGCTAGAAAGACCCCAGCGGACCCTAAGGCTCTGGTTGAGCCTGGTCACTTCATGATGAACTTCATTTACAGCAGCTGCAGGGAAGAGGTCAGCTCCCCAGATCGAAGACAACAGCAACTTATTCGGTTCATGCCTTATAGTCGCTTCCTGCAGGACATGTTTCCTGCAGTTTCGTCTTGCCACTACAAAGTCGTACAGATCCAACTGTACAGTTTGCGTCTGTGCCTTAGCCAGGAGCTTAAACAGAGGCTCCGTACCATATGTCATGGCGGCAACCTCTGTCATCACTAAGGTGTTAAGTGTCCTTCCTAACCTGGTCCTTGCGTCGAATTCCGCTTGGATCAAGTTGTCCGGCAGTCTCAGGAGTCTCTCCCCGAACTGTTCGATAGCACAGTCCGGTTTGAGTTTCCCAACTGTAAAAGACGCCGGAAGGTCAGCCCAGAGGTCCTCAGAAGCTGGGAAGAGTGGGGACGTCGGGTCCGACTCTCTCAGTTGAGGGAGAGGCTCCTCTTTCATGGCGGCCTGGATGGTAACTTCCACAATTTTTGTGGTGAAGGGGAGTGGTGCCTCCTCCTCCGTCACAAAGATTGTGAATGGGCTCTTGAATGCCCGAAGCCTAGTATTGGTGCAGTCCCAATCTTCCAGACACCTCACCCATTCCCTCTGAGCTTGTTCCCGACTGTAAATTACAGTTTCTTTCGGGATCTTATCTTCTCTATTTAGGGCTGCCTCCGTCAATCTAGCATACCCCATGAAAGGTGGTTGAAGATTGGCGGGGTGGAACTCGAAGTCCTCAATACGACGAGTTCCACAGTCCGGGATTGAGATCATTCCATCCTTGGAGGGTGCGAAGGCTGCTACCCTCCAAGGATTACTCATGGTGAATGCGGGGAGAGAGTCGTAATCGGGCATTGGAGTCACTCCGGTGCCTGCCAGAGGAAGAACTGCTGGGGGAATCTGGCTAAGACCCCCCAACAAGTTCTCCTGGTTCGTCAGCTGATCCGAGATGTTCTGGATCGACTGACCGGACTGCGCGAACGAGGTGATCTGGGCAAGCAGCTGGTCAAGCCTATCGTTCACTATTGCCCCCACCATGTTCCCCACCTGTTGCATGACCCCTGCTATAAAGGAGTCGGGATCGAAGGGGCCAGAGGTACTGGTCACAGCAGGGGTCTTCGGACGAGCTCCGGTGGACATAGACGGTACTGGCTCGGCGGAAGCGCGGACCTTCTCTTTAGAGGACTTGCCCCTAGACCCTTTGGAGTGCGAAGAAGAAGATGTCTTCGCTTTCTCTGCTCCGGGATGGTTAGCCGGAGTCTTATGAGAAGATGAGGCCGAAGTCTTCTTAGAAGACGACCTCTCCAGGGTTTTTTGCTCACGTTGTCCTTTCACCTGAGGAACAACCGAGGCAGAAGACGTCCTAGCCGGAATTTCCAATGGGGAAAAACCTTGGAATGAAGCAGAAGAAGGGACAGGAGATGAAGATCCAGACGTGCCCAAGGGAAGCCCTTGAGCGCCCAACAAACCTACCTCAACCATCAACTCACCTTCCATTACCGTCATAGGCTCCACGTCAAGGTCCAGGGTGGCAACGTCCGCTGTGATCTCCAGGGCTCCCCCTTCCGCCAAGGCCTGCTCCACTTGCAGCTGGATGGCAGCGATAGCCGGCGCTGCCGCAACAGGGTCGACGTAGCCGGTCGACTTGCCGCCTGGGAAGATTCGGACAGCCATGTTCTTGTCTAGAATATATGGCTGCCCCTTCGGTGCATTCTTTCCGAAGCCACCTACCCAGGCTTTCAGGGTGGCCGACACGGCGTCCTTCACGGCGGCAGCCTGAAACAAAGGGTCATTGTAGTCCTTACAACGAAGCCCCGAAGATATATCATTAAAACTTACGACTCTAGTTGACTATAAGCAATTTTAAACCAAATTATCTGACAGTATATACCAAGAAAGAGACGATACCTACGCCGGTATCTACTTACTCCGTTAGAAAACTGTTCCACAAGCTTATAGCATATGGAGCAGGCTTCATGATGCCACACGATCAATTCGTTGTGGCGGACAGCACAGGGAGCGTGGGTCCTGCAGACCTCATGACCACAAGGGTCCTGCAGGACGGCGTTACATCCCGCCTCCTGACAGTTGGTAGCCTGTAAGTGAACAGATGCATAAGTATCAGCATATACTTACAGGACCCCTCATAAGATATGATGCTCCGCTGCATGCCGGAGTAAAATAAATTTTTGGGCATAATCATCTCCTGTAATCCGTGTGAGAGAGTCCATAGGACTCGGTAAACTGGTTTGAAAACTCCAGTACACCGGAGCGAAGATTTCCGCCAAACCAGATACCTGCTCATATACATATAGTACACCGAGGTGAGGGTACAACACAGCGGAGAACGTGAGAAGATTATCCATAATGTTGAACAAAATAACACTAAAACAAAACAAATAATAGTGTATGCGGAGCCTAGCTCCGCTGTAGAACCCTTCCGCCAACCCACGGGGCACACGGATGGTGAGCGGGTGCTCCGCTGGAAGACGAAAGAGACTACAACAACCATATATAGGGGATATCACCAACGCCATCTTGAAGTGAGTCCTGAGAGAACCAAGCATGAGTCATCACCAGTCGTCCGAGTCTGGCCATGCGTTTCCATTCACAACTTTGTATTTTTGGTGGCATTTATCAGTTATTTACAGAATGTATAATTTGTGTGTAAGTTAATTATGTTTTACAGTCTTTTGCATCATCAGTATCCTCTGGACCTGGTTAATATGATTAAATATAAGGGAAATCAGTGCAGAAACAGTAATGAGAACAAAAAAGTTTTTTCACAGAAATGAGTATATAATATATTTCTATACTTAGAAAGGAGGACAAGAGCACAAAAATGGTGACAAAAGATGCCTCTCTCTTTAGGAAAAGGTATAAGAGTTATACACAAAATAAATATTCACTATAATTTACAGCAATTGTTCTTCAGAATCTTATTTCTTCAGTGTATTCAGCTTTCTCTTTTTGTAAAATTTTTGCAATTTTAAATGTTTTCATTACTTTTCTTACAATAATTGTTTAGTAGAGCATTGGAGGAAGCAAATATCAGCATTTTTAAAAAATTTTCTATGCTATGGCCAGCATCATAATCATTTAGAGGTAAGAAGGCATCTATCAGAAAGGACAGTGAGTGAAATGTCCATGGTCAAATTCCTTTGATACATTGATTTGATAAAATCAGGACACTGTGACAGTTTATCAATGGTTATATAGTTAAACAGAATTGCTTTACTAAAGATTCATGCGAATAAAGAAGCCTTCCTCTGCTTATACCCTGAATGTAACTGTTATTGTTTGGTAAGTTATCTTTTGTTTCTTGGCAAGTAAGTCTTTAAAGGAGCTACACTTAAATGTTTTCACAGCAGCATACACCTAACTTCTATATAAAAGTAATCGTTATTTCCGGATTCCTGATTATTCATGCACTCCCAGTTCGTTTCTTCGAAGATCTTCAGTTCGATGTTTTTATTATTAAAAGTTATTCTGAGAACAGACATTAACCTTAGTTTTTTTTCACACTCGAACACTTGTCGTAAGGAAATGTAATTGCTGTCAGCAAGTCGACGATATTTACCAAATCTATTTTCAAGTTGATCGGTTTGAAATTTTCCTGGTAATACATATCTCATTTTATATTTTTCTACACAGTATTTTGTTATTTCTATCATTGCACTAGTTGTGTGTTTTAAGGCAGCGAATGTTTCCCTACTCAGCTTTCCACCAGTTTTAGTAATGTTATTCCAGAGATCTAACCAGAAATGGAATTTCTGTAGGAAAATATACTTATCGTCCTTTACATTATATGTTAGTGGAGTAGAATACTTATTGTGAAACCGAGTGCCTTTATGTGGATGCTTTACATTCAATATGGTCCACCAGATATAAATGACTTTAATACAATTAGCTTTATCTTCAGAATTTGGCACTTTTCCCGTTGTCAAAAGTGCTTCTATGACATATTCATTGAAAATTTTTAGGGTAAGGCTGGCGTTTTGCCTTTCTAGACTCGATGGATTTAATGCCTTTGATGTAAGTTTGTATGCATATCTGAGGAGAGAATCTGCGTCTAAATTGTGTAATTTATGCAAAGTGGCAAATGGAGCATTACATATTTTGGGTGCAGTATGGAGATCGGAGATTGCCAACTAGTAAGGTCTCATTAGATGGCCTCAGAAAAAGTACCCACAGCAGTGCAAATTAAAAACAAATGGTTGAACAGTTTACAAAAATGAAAGTTGCAAGTACTGAGTTTTCATTTAGTCATCAGCAATGACATAATGTATTTTATGATAATTTGTGTTATAAACTGTTGTTTTTCATCATAACTTCTGCGCTGATTTTCCACCATTATGCAGCATATTTAATCATATTGTCACGGGAGAATTTTCCTCCCACCAAGACATTAAGATACTTGAATAATAATACTATGTACTATGCATATGCACTGTTGTCAGTCTTCTTGCCTGGAGACAGGGGTTGGAGAATGGTACTGTCATAGTTGACACGGTGGGTATGAAGGCTGCTGACGTTTACACTGCCTGGGAATTAGGGTAGGCCTGTTCTACCTGCTATTACATTATACTCCTTGTGTGTCTGGGTCTTATTACTGGTGAGGCCAGGCCTAGTCTCCTGGACTTGGTTAATTTGCCTAGTCTTCAGAACTCCTGGACTAGATCCCAAAAATAGTCATAATTCCTCATTCAAACAGGATTAGTCTAGGGTAGACCATCTTGAATTACTGTATAACATAGTCTAAGATCACGATCGGAAGTGGATATTTCCACGTTAAGGCGTTGCTATCACGTTTGACTGGGCAGGCAACACTGCACTTGAATCCTCGTCTGCTACTGTTCTTTCATGATAGTGATCTGTCCCAACTAATGAACTAACGGTGATATTACGACTTTAAAAGCTTACCTTGCAAGGGATAGATAATAATTTGTATCAATAACTTGGTAAAATAGGCAAAATGAAGGGTGGACCAGTTGACGTACTTCCCATCCTCGAGAGCATTCGTGATCCTTACATATTTTGCTAGTGTTATCAAAATGCAGACGAAAGATTGACGACAGCGCTCCCATACTCAAAGTGAAAGAAAAACAAAACAAGGGACTGGCCACAATGCGCCACGCACTCGTGTCCACAACAAAAACGAAAACATTTTACAGTTCCAATCACTCTTACAACAGTAGTGATAAAGATATTAGAGGATGATGATGAATCAATTCCTAAATAAATCACTAATAATTAAAGGAATATTTTTTCCCATTGCAATATTAACCAGGTTTATAAGATTATGATGTTGTTAAAGACTGTGAAATATAATTATCTAACATAGCAATTAGATACTCTAGATAAAAAGTAATAAATAACACCAAAAATACAGAACTGGGAATGGTAACTCGTGGCCAGGATAAGACGACTATACTCCGTTTTTTTCCATCTGTCCACCCGCCTGTGGTGATTTTGTATGGTAACACTGCGTCCCGGGTTTTCTATAGTTATGCTATTTGTAAGTTTTAGGTTAATAAAGGATATCTGGGTGTACATTTGCAACTGAAAAGTGTTTTAATAATTTACTGTTTGCGAATTACACCGTTAATATTCGAAATAGGATATTGTTATTATTGATGAATGTCAGCTGGCTTTTTGGGGTAGCAAATGGAACAGCCAGACGCAAATTCCGTTAAACAGATGCTAAATCAAGCTACGTCGTATCGTATCTGGCTAAAACTCACTTTATAATAATTAAAAGTATATACTGATATACTTACGTGTAATGAAGTAATACGTAGCTTAGTAGGTGTGGTCCAATAAGTTGACATCTTGCCGCAGTGAACAGCGAGAGAAGCGATTTTCCCGCCGCTGCGTCTGGCTGTTCCATTCTCCCCGAAAAGGCAGCTGACATTCATCAATATTAATAATAATATCCTATTTCAAATATTAACGGTATAATTCGCATACAGTCGATTATTAAAACACTTTTCAGCTGCAATTGTTCACCCAGATACCCTTTTATTTACCTAAAACTTACACATAGCATAACTATTTAAAGCCCGGGACGCAGTGTTACCATGCAAAAGCACCACAGGCGGGTGGACAGATGGAAAAAAACAGAGAATAGTGATGACTCATCGCTGTGTTTTGAGTGATCGCACAGGCCTTGTCAATTCAAGATGGTGATGATATCACCACCGCCATCTTGAATTCAGGCACACTACACTATGAGGTGCAAAGCTTTATTTACTTTTACCCCAACTCCCTTTCATTTCTTCTTCTTTATAAGTGAGGCAGATCCATGTTACTTAGCTTTGACATCCATCGCTTTCCAGGTTAAGAACTTTCTTAATTTTGAGGACTATCCTTATATATTCTCCCAGTTTTCTGTTAGGGGATAACAGTGTCCCTAAATTTGTATCCTTGTTGTAGTAATTTACACATGAATAAATGTTCGGTGGTGTCCTCCTCCACTCTACCTATTTCACAGACCTCGTCCTTAAATTTGCCCCGGAAGTTAGGCTTTTAGTTCAGCATATTCAGTCTGGCTTTCTAATGATACACGCATCCTTTGTTTCCAGTGTTAGAATATTAAACTTTTATTTATGATGCATTGGTAATGTTGATTATACGCTTGGGTGCAGTCATTTGTATTTACCCACAATTCTTGCGTTATGATATGCATGGCATGACGCCGCTTTTGTAAAGTAGTAGTGTAACCGGCAAGTTGACCGCCGAAGGTACTCTGTCCTGCTGTATCTCCCACATTCTCCATTAAAGTGATTCATTTATGTACTGATTTGCTTATTTAATAATCCACCATCATGTCCTCTGTGGTCACATGTTATGGGCCCAGCTCAAGCAAGAGGATGTTGTATTTTGATGGTGATGAGGAGAAATATGAAATGTGGGAGATAAAATTTCTAGCCCATCTGAGACTTCGAAAGCTTATCCTAGACGAAAGTGAAGATCGAACTTCAGCAGAATTCATTACCAAAAATGCTGACATTTTCGCCGAGAAAATGTCTTCCAGAGGAATTTACTCCATTTAATACTGTTGTTATGCAGAAGGATAGTGAGCCTACGTTTCTGGAATTCAAGTCTGCTACGGAGTTATGAAGAAGGCCTGAGGAGTCGAGAGGCACATAGGCCTAATGTGAAGAATGAGAATGTCCTTAAGGTGTATTATAAAAATCCTGATTTTCCGTGTGGTGGGTCTGCCAGTGGCTCATCAGTAAGGTGTTATTCATGTGGTAAGCCTGGACATATGTAAGTCTTTCGAGTGTAGGTTGAAGAAAGACAGAGTTAAGTGGTGCAAAGAATGCAAAACCATTACACATAATTTTGATGAATGTAGAAAGGCTAATTGGCCTACTAGATTTTCTAGTGCAACTGTGAATGTTTGTAAGCCTAGATCCACTAATAATTATAATGATGAAGAATGTTGTTTCAAAATAAGTTGCTCTGTTGATAACATATCTGCAGATGTATGCAATGTTCTTGTTGATTGTGGTGCTACTACCCACATCATTACTGATAAATCCAAGTTTAAGTGTTTTGATGAAGACTTTGATGAATCAAAACATATGGTTGAACTTGCAGATGGTGCAAGATGCAAGAATATTGTTAAAGGTAAAGGTAAAGCTAAAATTGTACTTTGTGATACAAATCGGTATAAACAAAACAAAATGTTGTTCTTGATAATGCCTTGTATATTCCTACTTTTAAGCAGAATATATTTTCTGTACAATCAGCTGTTAGTAAAGGAACTACAGTAAGCTTTAATCCTAATCATTCTGAGTTGATAAGCTCAAATGGTGTGTCTTTTGAAATAAATAAGAAAGATAAGCTGTATTATCTAAATAATGTAAGCTCATGTAAATCTCGTTCACTAGAGGAGTGGCATAAGGTTTTGGGACACTGCAATGTTAAAGACATTTTGAAGTTTGAAGATAAAGCTGAAGGTATGAAAATTAGTGACAAAAGTAATTTTGATTGCATAACTTGTCATGAAGGTAAAATGCATTTATCTAGGAACAGATTACCAGATGAGAGAGCAAAGGTAAAATGGAATTTGTACATTGTGATCTTGCTGGACCAATGAGTATTGAATCAAATATTGTATTGTTTTTGTAGATTATTCAGGATCTGTTTTTGTTTATTTCTTGAAACAGAAAAGTGATGCACTTAATGCTACTAAGAAATTCCTTGCTGATACTAGTTCTTATGGTGTTGTTAAAAGATTAAGGTGTGATAATGGAGAATTTAATTCTTCAGAATTTAAAGAATTTCTGGTAAGTAATAAGATTAAACAAGAATTTTCTTCACCAAGTTCACCACACCAAAATGGTACTGCTGAGAGAATGTGGCGTACATTATTTGAAATGGCTAGATGTCTCTTAATTGAAGCAAAGCTACCAAAATTCATGTGGAATTATGCTGTTAGGGCAGCTGTTTATATAAGGAATAGATGCTACAATTCTAGACTAGATAAAACCCCATATGAAGTGTTAATGTCTAAGAAGCCTAAACTTGAAAATATGCATATTTTTGGTTCCCTGTGTTATGCTTATGTAGAAAAGAAAGCTAAGCTAGACCCAAGATGTGAAAAGGGAATATTTGTTGGCTATGATTCATACAGTCCTGCTTATCTTGTATATTATCCAGGAACTGACAGTTTGAGAAAGGTTAGGTTAGTACATTTTACTGATAAATTCAATTTTGATAAATCCCAATGTCTTAAGGAAGATGGTGAATCGGATTCTGATAATGAGAATCAAAGTGATCCTGTTTCTAAACCTATCCTTGTTGAAGATGAGCATAGTGAAATTAATGCAGATTTGACTGAAACTGAAAGGGAAGGTGAGTCCCGTTATCCAAGTAGGGAGCGAACTGCTCCCAAATATCTTGAAGAATATGTTGATCCTGATAATGTTGATTTACTGGGCTATTCTGTTTATTATTGTTGTAAAGTAACTGAAATTCCAGAAAGCTAAAGAGAGTCATTAAATTCACATGTGGCTCACAAATGGAAAGCTGCAATGGATGATGAGATTCAATCTTTAAGAGATAACAATACTTATGTATTGTAGGTGGACGATGGGTATATGCCATTAAAGAAGGGTTAAATGGTGAAGAGCAATATAGAGCTCGCTATGTTGCAAAAGGGTATTCTCAAATTGAAGGTGTTGATTATACTGATACTTTTTCTCCTACTGTGCGTATGACCTCAATTAGAATGCTTATGCAATTGGCAGTACAACATGATTTAATTGTGCATTGTATGGATTTTAAAACTGCCTATCTTAATTCTGATATTGATTGTGAAATATTTGTTCAACAGCCTGAAGGTTATAATGAAACAGATAGTAATAATAATGAACAATTGGTTTGGAAACTGAATAAATCTTTGTATGGTTTAAAGCAATCAGGCAGAAATTGGAATAATATGCTCCATGATTTCTTAATTCAAAATCATTTTGAGCCGTCATTAAGTGATCATTGTGTGTATGTCAATAAAAGACATAATTTTCATGTAATTATTTTGGTTTGGGTTGATGATATGATCATTGCCAGTAGTAATGAGAAAGCTCTGTTTGAGACACTAAAGCGGGTATTAATGTCATAGATTTGAGATGAAAGATTTAGGGAAACTTTCATAGGTTTATTTTTGGGTATTGAGTTTGTTTTTGATGGAGATTGTATAAAAATGAACCAGAGTAAGTTCATTGAGAAAGTTTTGAGGAAGTTCAAAATGGATG
The DNA here is from genome assembly GCF_015104395.2 of Macrobrachium nipponense. Classification (NCBI taxonomy): domain Eukaryota; kingdom Metazoa; phylum Arthropoda; class Malacostraca; order Decapoda; family Palaemonidae; genus Macrobrachium; species Macrobrachium nipponense. Next base: position 54,031,086 of record NC_087210.1, on the reverse strand, counting down.
AATGCAACCCAAAGTCAATTCCTTGTGATCTACTATGCATTTCTTGGCCGTGTCCAATTAATTTTCGCTGATAAAATCCTACCAAAACATCGGATATGGGTCACATTTTGGAAATAGGTATTTGAAGCCACAGCCTAATTGGCAAAAATATGCAATAATGTCTAATGTGAATAATAAAGGCACTTACAAGAGTAAATCTAAGAAATTACTGAAGGCCCTCCCACTCATTGATACTCTACTGTAGTATGACGTAGTTACTAGACACTCCAGTCGTATAGCCACTTTATGAATGAAGACACACAAACAGCTACCCTATACACTTTCTCTCTCTCTCTCTCTCTCTCTCTCTCTCTCTCTCTCTCTCTCTCTCTCTCTTTATATATATATATATATATAGTATATATATATATATATATATATATATATATAAGGAGGTCAGTAGAGTAGGTAAATTGTTAAATATGGTTGATGAAGCTAATCAGTGAGATAGTTTGCAGTCAAGAAAAAATCTGTCATCTCTTATTCTTATTGTGAAAATTTAGAATACACGAGGACAATTTGCCAGGCCTGCCATAAGTGAAGCACCAGACAGCAGTCACGTATGAATGCTCTGCTGTCCTCCTTCTGTTATCGGCGTGTTTACTATTTTGAATGGAAAGTTTACTGGGTATTACGTCTGATGTCATAGTTCACGTCACAAGTAGCCTCTCTCTGTGTGCGTCTAAATTTAGCTAAGTTACCCTTTCAATTTCTTATATTTACTCTGGTAAGTGCCTTTATTATTCACATTAGACATTACTGCTTATTTTTGCCAATTAGGCTGTGGCTTCAAATACCTATTTCCAAAATGTGACCCATATCCGATGTTTTGGTAGGATTTTATCAACGAAAATCAATTGGACACGGCCCTGATATGCATAGTAAGTGTTAATAAGTGTACTTTTGAGGAAAGTCTGAACTATACTCTGTTTTTTTCCATCTGTCCACCTGCCTGTGGTGTTTGCGTATGGTAACACTGCGTCCTTGGCTTTAGATAGTTACATTCAGCGATTATAATAATATCCTATTTCGAATATTAACGGTGTAATTCGTATATAGTGAATTATTAAAACACTTTTCAGTTGTAAATGTACACCCAGATAACCTTTTATTTACCTAAAACTTACACATAGCGTAACTATCTAAAGCCCGGGACGCAGTGTTACCATACGCAAACACCACAGGCGGGTGGACAGATGGAAAAAAAACAGAGTATAGTTGATAGTACTCTTTACAGAAACATTGTTGGAAGCTTGATATATATCATGACTTGTACTAGGCCTGATTCAAGTTTTGTTGTGTCTAAACTTTCACAGTATAGGGCTAGGCCAACTCAAAGTCATTTGGCTATGTGTAAATATGTTCTGAAATTTCTTAAAAGTACTAAAAAACAACATGGGCCTTGTTTTTTAAGAAGTCTTATGATACTATTGAGATTTCTGGTTACTGCGACTCAGACTGGGGTAGTTCTGAAGATCGTAAAAGTATTTCAGGTTATTGTTACCAAATGAATGCTGATAGTGCTCTTATTTCTTGGAAGAGTAAGAAACAAAGCAATGTAGCTTTAATTTCTTGTGAAGCTGAGTATGTTTCATTGACTTTTGCTATCAAAGAAGCAAAATTTTTGCAGCAGTTGTTGACTGATATGACTAATGTTGAAGTCAAACCCATCATATTATTTGTTGATAACCAAGGGGCAATTAAACTTGCTAAGAACCCTGTTTACCATCAAAGGTCTAAACATATAGACATACGCTATCATTTTATCCGTAATGAAGTTATGAGTGGAAATGTTGATTTCGTGTAGTATGTCCCCTCAAGTGAAAATTAAGCCGATATGTTTACAAAACCAGTAACTAAAACAAAATTGATTTATTTTAATTTGTGTCATTAATGGTTTTGTAATATTGACCTTTGATAGCTATGTATTTTTGTTTTTGATTACCATGATGCATATATTTGTTTGATGTGTAGTAATTTGCAGATTGATGAGAATAAAAGTTTATGAGGGGGTGTTAGAATATTAAACTTTTATTTATGATGCATTGGTAATCTTGATTATACGCTTGGGTGCAGTCATTTGTTTTTACCCATAATTCTTGCGTTATGATATGCGTAGCATGACGCCGCTTTTGTAAAGTAGTGTAACCGGCAAGTTGACCCCCGAAGGTACTCTGTACTGCTGTATCTCCCACATTCTCCATTAAAGTGATTCATTTATGTACTGATTTGCTTATTTAATAATCCACCATCATGTCCTCTGCGGTCACATCCAATTCCCTTATGTACTTGTTTTCCTCGAGGTCATCTATGAATCTCGGCTTCTTCATTTCCTTTCTCTTTCCTCTCAAGGTCTCTTGGATATCTTGATTAATATTTATCGTTATTTCCTTTTTCAGTGCTGCTTTGGAATATTCTCTTAGTCCATTAATTTTTATATCATAATTTGGTGCATATGTTCACCACGCTTTTTGTCCAACATCGCCCATATGAGGCTCTTAACTGACCTTCAACTATTTCTTTTACTAATCTTTTCTCCTCCGAATATATTATGTTGTGGAAAAGCATTACCTTCTTATAATCAATTCTGTAGGCTACTGGCCATATGCCGGACTCTGCTATAATTCCCCAATACGGCGTGCCCTTAGTAGGTTGTTCATACATTCCTCGGAGGATCCTATATTGCATTTTCTCTAGCGCATTTAACTCATTTTCCGTTACATTACTCCACGTCTCTGTTGGCAATTAAGGTTGGTACAACTACTGTTTCATAGATCTTTTTCCTTACTTCTAGTGCCATGTTTCCTACTTTGTTAACGTCCCCATATCTTCCGATTTCTCTTAGTAGGTACTCAACCTTTTGATTTTTCGTTTTAATACTTGCTTCCTTTGAGCCATTTAGTGTGTACCATTCTCCTATGTACTTATATTCTTTCACGCTACTAATTGGGCCATTTTTAAGTTCTGTTTTTATTTGTACATCTGGTTTCTTTGCTTTTTTTTTTTAATCTATTACTAGCACTGCTGACTTAGTTGGCTTTGTATTAAATTAAATTTCTTAAGCGGCTCTAGGCTACGGCAGTTGCCAATTGCCATTTCTACTCCTTTCCTGCTTGTGGGGAACATTATGTCATCAACAAATATTAGGGACTTTATTGCTACGTTTCTTATGAGTGTTACGTTCTTCCTGCTTAAATCATTTACTCTGTCAGTCACTATGTTGCATAGCTTTGGGCCGTAAATTGTTCCTTGCCTTCATATTTTCTGTTAGGTCAATTGTATCAGTTTCTCCCACTGGTCATCTTATGACTGCTTTGCAGTTTTCATTCATTTTTCTTATCAACCATGCATCTTTCCATTATATAATTTTCCCTATCGATGCAGTCCTTCAGATCCAGTTTGTCAAAACATTTATACGCATCCCCAAACCATATTACGTTAGGGCTCCTAACAGTGAGTTGTAGTCAATCACTGCGTTAAAGGCTAGCAGGTGATCAGCTGTGGATCTTCCCTCTATGCCACCACATTGGAACCGGCTTATCTTCTGGTTTAACTCATCCTTCGTTATTTCCATCCTCACCTTTTCAAATACCTTGCTTATGTTACTTGTAATGGATATCCCTCTCTTGTTTTCTAATTCCAGTTTGCTTCCTTTTTATGCAGTGATAATATTTTCATTTTCTCCCATTCATCCGGAGTGTTTAATTCCTCTTCAATGTCTCCAATTAAGAGTGCCAGACTTTGCCATTTCTGTACCAAAACTTTTTATAATTATATTATTTATATCTTGACAGTCTGGGGTGTATTTATTCTTCAAATTCTCTACTGCTTTTTCCACTTCTTGAATACCTGACTTTTGGATTTTTCCCGTTTTTCCTGTCCCACTTAATCCATTTCTGGTACTGGAAGTTAATTTCATCTGCTAGTTTTAAGTCCCAAAAGGCTGCTCCATTTACTCCCCCTTTGGATTCTATTTCAGCTGCTGTCTCCTTTATTCTAATGCCATCTTCCTTCATTTTTTCTCTAATAATGCATTTACTTACTAATTTCTCCTGCACCTGCCATATCCTCTTCTGTTCTGTACTAATGAACTTTTTCTCTTCCTTTTTTTATTCTCCTTCTAGACCTCATTAGGTCTCTTAATACTCTTGATTTCTCGAGGCGAGGAGCTGCGCTGTCCGCTGGATACGGCTGTTGTAACACAACACACAAGCCAACAAGGACTACAACCATACAACAACAAACCCAACCAAAGACCACTGCATAAACAATCACTAACAACATAAAAAACAATAACACGACAAGCCATACAACCACCTACAACATCAAGGAACCAGAACTCACCACCAACACAACAGAACTCACAAGCTTAACAACCTTCCAACACACAAGCACAACAAATTCAAAAACACAAGCACAACTCTACAATCTCACTATCCATAGCAAAAAAAAAAAAAAAAAAAAAAAAAATCCAATAAATAATAACTGGCCATCAAGAGATTCCAGGGCGCTCCCCAAAACTGTTCAGTCGAGACACTGATCCAAGACGGACTCGGCAGTCGGGCGCCGCAACAGCAAACAACGCAGAACTCACCAATAAGCAATTTGCTAACCATCCATCCACCAATTACGCCCTCTCTTTCTCGCAAAACCACAAACACAAATACATCTACACGATCTTAACAGTGACACCAACCATGAGGGTTACTCTCTAGCAAACCCTCGAATATGTTGCCAAATGCCACAGAGATCGTTCCCAATAGTGTGACTCACAATCTAATTGTTTTTGTTTTGTCACTAGATTGATAGATATAATGATGTCTGTTTCTTAACTTTTAAAGGATTGTGGTTTTCGCATAACTCTAAATTCTTTGACAATATCATTATCTCCTAATTGCAGGCTGGTCACCAAAAATCAGTGTATTTTTAATCAGTGAACATGTTTAGTTGTGGAATATTTCCTTCTGTAAATCTAGTTTTCTCCATTACCTGCTTTTCTGTCAATCTAGTTTTCTTCATTATCTGCTTTTCTATTATGTTTCCTCTAGATCAACCATAATGAACGTATGACTTTTTTCGTCCTAATTTCTTATAATTTATTACAAATGTAATTATTTCAAGGGTACCTTATGTCCTGGGATTAATCAATCGTCTGCATGATCTTTATCGTTTTTTAACCCAAAACCCTCCGTCGCACTTAACAAATCTCAAGTATCAGGAAGAAAATGGTTGATCCCATGGAACTTTATAGTGCCATGATTGATCTATTATCCTTATGCTACATCTTACGCTGAGCTCTTTTCGCTATGTTCTGCCATCAGGACCGGTAAGGAGATAATGTAATAGCAACAAGCCCTTTTAAAACGACTCGTTTATTGTTTCAATTATTCAAATGAAGTTTTCTTTTTATATTCTACTTCATTTTGGCCACACTTCTAGGCAAGTCTAAGGTATATTCTTAAGTAACGCATATATTATTAGTGTTACATATAATCTGGGCGTGAATGAAATATTAACATTTAGACCAAAGGCCTAGAGCCGGAACCTATGAGGTCATTCAGCGCTAAATGGGAAACAAATTTGATTTGAAAGGTTAACCTCGCAGTTGCACTACAATTCAATTACTAGGAGTGTGTGGAACGTAAGATGGAAGAAGGAAAATATGAACAAGAGGTAAGGTAAAAACAACGCAAGGGCAACATTGCAGCATTTGGACATAGAATTTAGGCCAAAAGCCAAGAACTGGGACTTATGAGGTCGTTCAGAGCTGAAACTGAATTTAGCTACAGTAAAGGTTATGAAAAATGTAACAGGAAGAAAACCTCGAATTGCACTACAAAACAATGGTTAGGAGAGGGTGGAAAGCTGGAAGCAAATATGAAAGGAGGTACAGTAAAGGAAACAAAAGGTTTTGTTGTTTGTTTGTATGGTTTTTACATTGCATGGGACTAGTGGATATACAGCAACAGGATCAACGGCTTTACGTGATTTCTGAACCATGTCGAGAGTGAAATTTTATCACCAAAAATACGTACACATCTGACTCCTCAATGCAATGTCCGATAATCGAACTCACGACCACCAAGTTTGTTTGTATGGTGTTTTTACGTTGCATGGAATCGGCGGTTATTCAGCAACGGGACCAACGTCTTTACGTGACTTCCGGACATATTGAGAGTGAACCTCTATCACCAGAAATACACATCTCTAACTCCTAAATGGAATAGCAGAGAATCAAACTAGCGACCACCGAGGTGGGACGCCAGCACCATATCGACCACGCCACTGAGGCACTTTCACGACCACCGAGGTGGTAGACCAAGACCAAACCAACCACGCCACTGAGGCGCTCAGGAAACAAGTTGATGCAGCTATTGCGGAAGGTATGCTGCGAAAGAACCTTCATTGATGCCTACACTGCACAGCAGGTTTTGATTTTTTATTTATCTATTTTTTTTTTTTTTTTTTTTTTTTACTTTAGTTTAACCAGAACAGTGAGTTAATATTGACTCTCCTAGGGCTGGCCCGAAGGATTAGACATCATTTAAAATCTTTATAAATTATTATTAAAAATAAATAAATAGATATTTGTTATCTGGAATATACATTATCTAAAAAATAAATATTTACTATCTGGAATATATTATAAATTACTATATATATTTTAGCGTAAAATGATTAAATTTAAGGAATTTTAAAATATTAAAAAGTGAAAATTTGTCACTTTCTGACAATATTTCTTTAAAAGAATATCTTTTGAATAATATGTCTCTTTGGATTTTATATTTTGGACAGATTTTAAAAATATGTTTTACTGTTATTTGTACATTACATATTTCGCACATAGGTATAGGGTCATGGGGGTTACTCAGGTAACCATGTGTCAGTTTAGTGTGACCAATTCTTTGCCGTGTCAATATTACTGAATTCTTGCGGCATTTCTGATAGTTATGATGGCATGTCTACAGTTTCTATATCTCTAATATTGTTAGGATGGTTTTCCCCACAGTTATTATGCCATTTTTCTTTAATAACCTACTTACTGTGTCTAATATAATCTTCTATAGGCAATAATTCTGCTGAGATTGTGAGTGTTCTAGCCTCTTTTGCATAGGGTCTGCTTTTTCATTGCCTTCTAATCCTGTATGAGATGCATGGTATCCAACATAGAGTAACAGATATCTTTTGTCTTTTCATTTCATGTAATGTATGTCTAATTTCATTTATAATTTTGTTTTTTGGAGTATAAGAGCTTATTGCATTTATTGAACTTATATAGTTTTTTTAGTGAATCGCTAAAGATGGTTACTTCATTAAACTGGTTTTCAGATATAGTTGTTAATGCTGTTTTTTATTGCTAGTAATTCAGCAGTGAACACTGATGCTTTGCTTTGTGAGGAGGCTTGGATCTTTATATTGTTTCCATAAACAGCGAATCCAACTCCCATATCAATCTTTGGAACCCATTCAGTATATATGTGATTATTATTGTGCATCTTGATATGTTCCAGAGCATATTGTTTCATAGCAAGGGATTATTCAATTTATTAATTGTTATTGTACAATTGCTACATATCTGGGGAGCACGCTTATCAACCATGGAGGCATTATTTTGCTAAAATTGTAAAATTTAATATTATAAAGGTCATTGTCATTAAATAATCTATTAGCCCTAACAGGGAAGGATGGGATAATTTTTGTATTCCAGAAACAATCTGGATCTTTAAATAAATTTATGGTTTTTGCTGGACTATTTACAATTTTTAAAGCTCTGCACATCGTTGTTATTTTGAATCTATAAGATAGTGGCATTTCTCCACTTTCTACAATCAAGGATTGGACTGGTGATGATTTGAATGCTCCGGTGGCTAAACGAAGCCCAAGATGATGCACTAGTCTCACTAGCAGAACTATAAATTGGACTGTCATATTCTAATATTGGTAGAACTGTAGCCTTATAGTTTCAATAATGTTTCTCTATCAGCACCCCATGAAGTGTGGGCTAATTTTTTAAATATATTTAAAGCTTTCAAGGCGTTTGCCTTGGTATGTCTCACATGGGCCTTCCAGTTCAAATCATTGTCAAAATATAGGCCTAAGAATTTGACTTCTGGATAAAATTGGATGGGAGTGTTATTCATGGTAAGAGATATAACTTGATTTTTGAGCCAGCGCTGATCTTATTATAAAATGTGTTTTTTCAACAGAAAATTTAAATCCAACAGACAATGCACATTGTTCAATTTTAGCTATGGAGATATTTAAAATTCTTTGGATGTGGCGTAGGTTGTTTGAAGTGTAAAAAATGGCAAAATCATCAACATATAAGCTGTTGTTTACATCTTTTGGAACCATTTTAACAATATTATTGATTGCTAATGCAAATAATGTGCTGTTTAGTACGCTGCCTTGTGGGATACCTTTTTTTATTTCAAATGTTTCTGATAATACAGTTTCAATTTTAGTCTGGAATGTTCTTTCTGTTAGGAAATTTCGTATAAAAATTGGAAGTTCACCCATTAGATTGATGTCATATAGAGATTTTAAATTGAATATCTCCATGTTGTATCATAAGCCTTTTGAATGTCGAATAAGACTGAGACAGTAATTTTCTTTTGTACAAATCCTCTTTTGATTTGATCTTCTAGTGATGTTAATGAGTTCAAACTTGAATGATTTTTCCTACTTCCAGATTGGGTTGCTACTAGAACTTTATTTTCTTTAAATACCATGTAGGTCTATTAATTTATTCACTGATGTTGGATCTTTGCCAGGTTTGGTATAGGAATTACAATAGCGTGTTTCCATGCTTTGGGAAGTAGTTTCTTTTTCCATATTATAAAATATTAATAAGTATTCTTTGGATTTAATGTCCAGATGTATAAGGAGTTCAAAAGAGATATTATCCTTTCCTGGGGCAGTTACTACAAGTTTTTATCGCAGCATCAAATTCTTCTAATGTAAATGGGACATTGTAGTATAATTGTTGAGTTTCAAAATTAATTATATGTTTCTCTTCATGCTTTTTCTAATGCGAAAATGTTCATCTAAATCCAAGCTATTGCCTATTGATTCTAGGTGGCGACCTATTATATTTGATATTTCTTTTAAAAAATCATGAACTCTTTTTCCCATTACGTAATATTGGGTTGGGGATCTAGGTGATCGACTATATTTGCCATTAATTTTTCTAAATCTATCCCACATTTGTTTAACAGTGCCACCTGAGAAGTCTGAGACGTAATTATGCCAAGATGATTTCCTATTACTAAACTTTTCCTGAATTGAGCAGATGTCTTATTCATCAAGGTTGATATAATCAATTACCATAGCTATTAATACTAACCCTTTCAATGTATATCTATTACTTTTATATAATTTGTTATATCTTTGGTTTAGTCTGTCTAATCGTCTACTCATCTTGTGCTTAAGTATGATAATATCTGAAAGTTATCTAGACCACCATGGAACAGGATATATTTTTGGTTTACAAGTTGTCATTGGTATCGATTTATTTCCAGAACTGATTACGAAATCTGTAAAATATGAATTAATTTCATTGTGATCATTGTTACTTTGGAAAGGGGAAACATTTTTGGTAACTAAATTATACTTTTCCGAATCAGCTTTTTTAAAATTAAATTTTGGAATAAATTGTTGATGACTATCTTCAAGACATGTGATTACGATTGGGTAGTGATCGCTGGTATAAAGGTCATCCAGGGTATCCACTCTAATCTGTCTACTAATGAAGTGGAACAAATTGACAGGTCTACAGATGATAGGGCCCCAAGAGTTTTTTGAAAAGTATGTTGGGATTTAATTTTAATTCAAACAACAATAGTTGTAATTAAGTCTTAGATTTTCTATATCTTTACCTGCTCTTTCTGTGTCGATGGTACTGGCATCCCATAAGAGGTGATGAGCATTAAGATCACCTAAAACTAGAATTGGCTTAGTGAACTGTGATAAAATATTTGATAATTGAGCCGTATCATAATTTTCATTTAGGTTGATTATATAGACTGCAGACTAAAATGCTAGTTTTGTTTATCATATGCAGGCAAATTGGAGATATTTGAAATGAATTATTGTTAACTGTAACTTTAACATAGGTTACACGATTATGAACATATTGCTGTTCCTATCTTGCCTTCTCCTGAAACGGAGGATGCCAGAAAGTAATAACATATTGATGGGACTGGATTATTAACGTGTTGTAAACATATGCGCAGTGGTTCATGTTGCTCTAGGAGTCTTTGCATTTCAACCAAGTGCATTCGTGTTTTCAGACCATTTATGTTCCATTGGATAATAATATAATTGAATGGAACGAAAGTTAAAAGATTATTTTGTTATTAATATATATATATATATAATATATATAGATATATATACTTATATATGTTGATATATATATTATAAAAACTGTGTAATTATTCACTTAATTAGCTTTTTCTTTTTTTTTTGTTTTTTTGACATTTATCTCTGATTCAGTAGTGAATTTAATTCCTTCTTGTTTGGCTAAGAAATTGTCTAACAACTGCTATTTGCTCTCACGATAATATTGTAAGTGTAATACACATACAACCTTTGGTATGTAATTGTAGCTGGATTGAGATCCCTTTTCTAGCTAAGAAATTCCTTATCACGTTTATCAATTTTTCTTTATTTAAAGGTTTCGTTTCTTTGCAATCTTGCAAAAAACATGAGCATCCACACCGTTCATTGTTTGTTTGTATGGTGCTTTTACGTTGCATAGAACCAGTGGTTATTCAGCAACAGGACCAATGGCTTTACGTGACTTCCGAACCATGTCGAGAGTGAACTTCTATCGCCAGAAACACACATCTCTCACTCCTCAATGGAATGGACGAGAATCGAAACGGTAACCACCGAAGTGGGACACTAGTACCATACGAACCACGCTGCCGAGGCGGTCCACACCGTTCATGGCGAGATTCGGTTTGAGGTGTTACGCCTTCTTGGATACACTGCTGACACTCACAATTATCGTTTTGTCTTCTTTGGTCTGATTGAAATTTGTCTTTAAATTTTCTTGGAAAGACTGACGAAGGGTTTAGTTCTTCAGATTTACTTTGAAAAACCTCTACCCAGTACGTCCAGCAACAGGATGAAGGGACACTGCAGAGAACCATAAGTTTGTTTGTATGGTGCTTTTACGTTGCATGGAACCAGTGGTTATTCAGCAACGGGACCAACGGCTTTACGTGTCTTCCGAACCACGTCGAGAGTGAACTTCTATCAGAAATACACAGCTTTCACACCTCGATGGAATGCCTGAGAATAAACTCGCGGCCTACTGAAGTGGCAGGCCAAGACCACACGATCACGCCACTGAGACGCACCCTATGGTGCTTTTATGTTGCTTGGAACCAGTGGTTATTTAGTAACGGGACCTTCGGCTTTCCAAACCACGTTGAGTGAACTTTTATCACCAGAAATACACATCTCTCACTCCTCATTGGAATAGCCGAGAATTGAACCCGCGACCACCGAGGCGAGAAGCAAACACCAACCCAACCACGGCACTGAGGCGCTAGAGAACCCCAAGTGATGCCTCCAGTGAACTGTGGAAGGTACTGCCTTCATATGTTATATATATATTTGCATATTAAGGAATTTTAATCTCTTACCCACATAATAGATAGTTTTCTGGTATTTACCACCAAAAAAAAAAAACTCCTTAATGTTTGTTCGGATTTATTAAATTTCACTAAAATTTTAATTTTATTTTTGGACGGACGAAGTCCTGGGGGACAGTGTGAGGACTTCTGACATTAGCTGCTGCATTCTCAATAAGGCATCAACGCTTTCTGCATTTGATCAACAACCAGGTTCATTGCTTTAGCACTAAAACTATAGTTTAGTAAATTTCTAGTTTAAAAGAAATTATGACACCACCAAGATTTACCCTTTTATTCATGCAGTTTAAATAACCAACCCGTTGATATTTTTAAGTAAATTATATTTTGAGGCACCTTGTTGGTTACTTTCCACTTTTTCTAAAACAATGGCAGATGACTTTTGATATGGTTAATAGTAAGTACTCAGATGATTCAACAGAATTTAGAGGAATGGCCACTCAGCGATGTAATGGAAAATGACAGCTAAAGGCTTGAAAGGTGTAACAGGCGGAAGACATCACAGTTACACTACGATTCAACTTAGGAGACTGGAAAGATGGGAGAGAACATGAATGAAGGTAGAGAAAGGAACGAAGGGGTTGTAGCTAGGGGCTTAATGGATCCTTGGTAACACCCTACAAAGAACCACACAAGCTGCAGTGACAGAACGAACTCCATAAGTAAGATGTTGAGTATTCCATAAAGAATGCTGTTCCTGCAATACATTTTTGATCCAATGTTTGCTTTGTCTAAAAGTACAAGATGCAGACATTAAATTCCAGTTAAACTTCACACTACCAAACTACAGGAGATTTGTGTCCCGTTCTGTATGTTTAAGATTTTGCAAGAAGTACAATGATGCTGATTAATAGAACATTCCAAAGTAAATGGCAAATAAATACAAACGATGCAAGTACCTAGAATAATACTTTATTCTGGCTTATTGAAAACAAAGGTAAGATGACAACATCCACAGTACTGGCGATCAAACATATTTGCCATGAATACACCAGCACCACATTCCTCACTTGGACACTCTCGTCGCTGGCGGGTAATCTTCCCATTATCATCAACCTGAAAAAACAAAACCAAAAGCTAACATCTAGCCTGAAAAAATATTAGGAATAAATAGCAAGCCAATACCCATTTTTAAAACACCTTTGTCTTGTAAATTCTACCATTTATTGTGAACTTGCCATATAAAAACTGCATATCTAACAAACCTCCCAAAATTAAAAATACCATACATACTATCAAGTTAACCATAATGAAGCAAGAGAGTAAACTGTACTCATGGAATACTCTATTTGTTTGCTTTAATGCTACTCTGCCAAAGCTCAATACTGAAAATCTGCAACTTATTGTGAAAGGAGAGAAAAATCTGATTTTCTTAGAACTACTTCCTTTACTGTTAATTTTTCCTTTAAGCAATAAATTGAAAACCATCATGTATGAATTGAATTGAATTTAATAAAAAAAATTTGTGGCCATTTGCCACGCGCCGGAAAACCATCATGTGAGAAGCTTCAAAACAACTGTGTTATAGTACTGAGAATTAGTAGAAAAAGGGCTGTAAAGTTATGGTAAAATGGATACTCTTCAGAGTTGGGATGTATTTCATCAAGTGTCAGTACGCCTTATACACTAGCAATACAGACCTTGTAATATTTCAGCACAGCCAGTTTAACTTTCTTATGCTTATGCTTAATCTTCTTTGGGGTGGTGTAATTCTTCTTCTTGCGTTTCTTGGCACCACCACGAAGTCGCAGTACCAAATGAAGTGTAGATTCTGTAAGGAAACAAAAAACCTTAAAATGCTTTAGGCCTCCAGACTTTTCAAAAAGGCGAAAAATACACAGTACGTACTAATTTTTCTTCTACCTTTTACTGAATTATTATACTTACTGCTCATGTTTTGATGTTTACTTTGTTACCAAACATCTAATTACAGTACAGTATTGCACTGGGTTGCATTATATTTACCAATTGATTGACTGCCTTCATATAAATAAAAAGACAAGGCTTTTTTTTTTTGCCTAACCCAGTTTAAATAGCCACCCATGTAGCTAATAAACTAATTATTGTTGCAACAAACCAAATCCCGTACGGTGATCACAAAATGTAAATGAATTAAAGGTGTACTGAAAATGTCACCCTGACATCTAACTGAACATAAAATAAAACTAACAACATTTTGTTTCTTCATAAGACTTTTGCATCTTAACTGTTTAATTTAGTGAATTCATATTTACATTTCAACATTTAAAGTTAGTGTACCGTTATATGCTCACATCATTCAGTAACAAGTAATTAAAAGTACAGCAATGATAAAACCTATAGAACAGAGGTAACCCCATGTGTCTATCATTAATTTATCTTTCATCTACAATATTAATTAAATTTCGGGTATACAGTATCTTATTCCTTAATTATAACCATGTAAACTGGATAAACAAAGGGGCCAACCTTACTGCTTTCTCAACATATACATGTACTTTGCCACAAGCAGTTCCAAATAGCATTATACAACTTATAACTGAGAAGCCTCTCTCCTATTACATGGTGGCATCAGCAACTGAACTACGATCAGCTTAAAAAGAAAAGAGCAAGTAATTACTGGCTTTGTAGCCAAAACCCACACCCACCCTTCTGTACTTGCATTACATTTGGTGTTATTTCCATGATTTTCTGGAACCCGGCAAATGCCTTGTACAAGGTAAAAAGTCAAATTACTTTATTTTTTGCTGCAATCTTGTGTACAAAGCCACCAACATGCACAGTAAACTAGATAGTCATGTTTATGTCTTAAGAGTAAGACTTCTAAAGTGTCAGGCCTCCTCTAATAACTGGTCCATTAAGACTGTGGGAAGAAAGTTAACCATAGACTTACCCTTTTGAATGTTATAATCAGAAAGTGTGCGACCGTCTTCAAGCTGTTTTCCAGCAAAAATCAATCGCTGTTGATCTGGAGGAATACCTGAAATAAAAAAAATATTTTAATTATCACAAAAACTTTGAATGTTCCATGATCCTGGTAATCAATATACAAAAATGATGAATCGAATGACAACTTTTTAAGCTTATGAAGTCACTTACCCTCCTTGTCCTGAATTTTGGCTTTGACATTTTCAATGGTATCAGATGGCTCGACCTCAAGGGTGATGGTCTTGCCAGTGAGAGTTTTAACGAAGATCTGCATCTTGGCTATTCTGAAATGGAAAACAGAAAAAGGCAAGAGTGAGGGTAGGCCAACTCAGAAGTTTGAACATATAAACTCAACATTCTTCATGTAAACATGCAGGGAATGAAATAAATTAATCATTGAACTTGTAACTGATCCAGGTTTTGCTTCTATTCACTCCCTACGCTGTAATAATAGAACGGAATATACAAAGTTTAGGCCAAAAACCAAACACCGGACCTTACCCTTCAGTTCTAGAAAGGAAATTGATAGTAGTAAGGTTTTGAAAGGTTTAATAAGAAAATTTGGCAGTTGCACTATGGAATAATTGTTAGGAAAGGGTGGATAGCAAAATGGGCAGAAAGATATGAATGGAGGTATAGTACAAGGAATGAAAAAGGTTGAAGCTACGGGCCAAAGGGAAGCTGCAAAGAACTTTGTGTAATGCCTACAGTATACCCTATGGGGGACACTAACAGTGAAATGTAAATGTGGGAAATATCTTTTACTACCTACAATTTGCACTAATTTCCTTAAAATCATACAAAGAAAAGTGCTTCTTTACAGAATATACATCTTTTGTTTTTGTTATAAGAGCATCCTCATTTTCCTTTACGGTTTGTCATAATAACTTTTACTCAAGCAACAGTGATATACCTCATGGAGAGAAAAGCTTCAAGATGAAGGCAACAAATGTTCAATACTACATAAATGAAAAATGAAGGACTGACTAGAAGCAGTAACAGACACCCTTTGCAAGTGAACTGGTTAACTTACACAAAGGAGCTCATGATTTGCCCTTTTGGCATCCATAATTTTACCTAAATGGGAGACCAGGATGTAACTTTTTGGCAGCCATAATTTTCAGCCATTCCTGAAAACCTTGGGTTAAGTGAGAGAGAGAGAGAGAGAGAGAGAGAGAGAGAGAGAGAGAGAGAGAGAGAGAGAGAGAGAGAGAGAGAGAAACACTTGTATATATAGGTATTTCTTTTTTTAAAAACAAATCACACTGGCAGAGTATCAAAAGAGTGAGCAAGTCATTTGTGTTAAATAAAACACTAGCTGTAATTACTATTTATTCTCTTGAATAGTTACATAATAAAGAACTGGTTTCTTATTCCTAGGTCCTCTAATGAATTATACCAACAACACTGCATTAATACAGCCATCGTTTTCTGGATTATTTGTAACTTGCGCAAATTTACCCCAGACCACTTTACCACTCTGAGTTACCAGTCCAAGTTCACTAATGTTTACCTCTATTACTGTACCCTTAGTTATAACACCCAAAGTTGTGTACATTGTTGAACTGGGATTCTTCTTAACACCAAGAATAGGCAAATGAAATGTGGCTTTTAATTCAGGATGAGTAACGTGAGCTTTCTTGAATCTCAACGCCATAGGACGAATAAACCTTTCAAATTTGGGTGGCTTTCTTGTGAAGTTCTCACCAACAAATGTCACTTTCTTTACAAGTCGCTTCCATGCCTTCTTTTTTCTTTTACCTGTCTTGATCACTTTAAATACTCTTCCTCTGCTTGAGCTCTTCTGCTGGGAGAGGTACATCCCATTTACAGCCTTTCTTTTCCTTTTCTGCTTTATCATATTTGAAAGAACTTTAGCACGAGTTTGGCCCTCACGATCCAGCAAGTACGATGGCACAGCCCCCTCTGGTACTGCTTCCTTATCCTTTCTTTTGCTTAATTTCTCTTCATGAGCCTTTATGGTCTTTTTCATCTGTACCTTTTCTGAATATCTCTGTTTCTGGTACAGTTTGGCCTTCAAGCCATGCAGCTTTTGTGCCTTTTTAGATCTTTCATGAGGTTCTCTCCCTTCTTTTTTCCTTTTCTTTTCTTCATAATTAAAACGTCTACCATGACGTTTTCGATGAAGCTCAATGTGTTCGTTCTGCGGCATTTTGAGTCTTCTTTCAAAAATACCAACTAGCTGTATTACCAAGCCTGGGTTTCACGTATCTTACAGATCAAACAAAAAAAAAATTAACAAGTCGACAGCACTGGACACTACCTGTGGAGAGACAAGGAGCACATTAGTAAGCACTCCAAGTCTCTCCAAGGAATAATTCTACACCCAGACTTGAAGCTACACACTGCTACATAAATATAGGACAAGTAGTCAAAGACAAAATACATTTTAAACTCTACTGGTGTGTAATCTTATACCAATACTGATGCACTGACTAATGAATTTTCTTTCTTTATTAAGAAAATTTACATGATAATAGTTAATGGTTACCACCTTCTTATGATTTGAGCAACGTTTAATTTAGATATGGAAAAAAATTCTTAAATATGTAGTTATACCCCCCAAACCCATTGCATCTATAGTTTCACCACCACAAAGAGACCCCTCTGCAAACCTCTTTGTGGTGGTGAAACTATAGATGCAAAGGGTTTGGGGGGTAAAACTACATAATTTAAGATCTTTTTTCCATATCTAAATTAAACGTTGCTCAAATCATAAGAAGGTGGTAACATTAACTATTATCATGTAAATTTTCTTAATTAAAGAAAAAATTCATTAGTCAGTCCATCAGTATTGGTATAAGATTACATACCAGTAGAGTCATGGTTTGAAGTTAATTCATTTTACCGCTTGCTATTTGGATTGTAATTAGACACATTTTTAGTCTTAATTCACTCCACACTGAACTTGAACCACGTTGCTGTTCCTGGTTCTTAAGTACTACTCACTTCGCAAACACAGGACGGGCAGCAGACGACAGCACTGATTATGGGTGCAAAGCTTTATTCCCTTAATTGTTTACTTTACTCATTATTTAGTTTAACTACTTCAAAATGTTTATTTAATTCATGTATATTATCCCTTATTTGCAACCAAATTAACCCCGAAAAATTACAAATATTTCAACTGTTTCCATGAATTCTAGTTGTCATAGTAATGCAGAAATGAAATTGCTGTATTATGTATATATACTACAAATAGATACGCTAATTTCACTTATTTCCCCGGTTTTGTGTAAGTCTCATTACCCAGTTTGGAGAAAACACATAATTGTCAAAACTGATAAACAATTGAAGAGCGCAAAAAGCTGCAAAGAATGCCATAGTCCCCTTCGATAGTATGGTTAGAGGTCAGGTGTACGACTGTTGTGATGAAAGTGTCCCAGTGTCTATGGGTACAAGTGGTGTGCGGATTTAGCACAGGAAATGGGAAGTTTATCGACACAAGCAACTCTGCAAACATCGACATGGCGTCAATCTTTTAATTATTCCGAGTTGTAAGTAAAAATTTCAAAAGCGTTTTGGTGGTGTGGGCACTGTGTTGGCCACCATTTTCATTACCCTCTGTTTAAATCTTAAAATATGGCCTTAATTTCTAACTTTGGAGAAAATACTTATTTCAAAAGGAGAGTATAAGTCTTTAGCTCCTTCTCTCACCAACAACAACTCGTGACTGATGACCATCTCTGATGTAAGGACGCGTCAAAAATACTTTTTCGGAGGGTGGCCTACCCGTGGTAGTCAGCGAGTTGGCCAGTCCACGCGGTGTTTTACCTTAGGGTAAAAAACAGCATGGACTGGCTCAACTCAACGACGGTCACAGCTGGACACCCTCAGAAAAAGTACTTATAAAGCGTCCTGACACCGGAGATGGGCATCAGTCGCCACTTGTTGTTGGTGAGAGACTGAGGTAAAAGACCTCTACTCTCCTTTCGAAGTAAGTATTTTCTCCAAAGTTAGAAATTTAGGCCAAATTTAAAGCATTAAACAGAGTAGTGAAAAGGGTGGCCTACGCAGTGCAAAAACTTGATTGACAACTAAGCAGCATACTTAATATGGGTTTCAGACACAGTGCAAGCACGTTTTTGGCAATATCTCATCTCATCTCTCTCTCTCTCTCTCTCTCTCTCTTCGCTCGCTTCTCTTCCCTCTCTCTCTGTGTTGCCAATTGGTGTGTGTTCACCCTCCAAACTGGGTATAAGACTTACACAAAACGTGGAAATTGGTGAAACTAGCCTATGTATTGAAAGTATATATACATAAATATTAAAGCAATTTTATCATTACTACATTACTATGACAACTAGAATTCATGGAAACAGTTTATGATAATGCATAGACATATGTGTGAAGCTCCACTAATGTGGCAACAATGATTTTGCCATTCTTAGCATGCAAACATTAACGGTTACATTTATTTCTGGCATAGTTATTAAAAAAAATCAAAATACTGATATAGACTTAAATCAATGAAAAGTGCTGAGAGAAAAAAAAAAAAAAAAAAAAAAAAAAAAAAATTACAATCCTCATATCCGTTGTCTGTTCCGCTATGGTTTTCGGCAGCCAGATGTTCAACAAGGTTAGAAACATTGGATTGTATCTACTTTAGAAATGGGGTAAAACACTGCATGGCCTGGATCAGCCCCACCCTCCAAAAAAGTACTTATAACACGTCCTGACACCGGAGATGGGCATCAGTCGCAACTTCTTGTTGGTGAGAAACGGAGCTAAAGACCTCTACTCTCCTTTCGAAGTAAGTATTTTCTCCAGTTAGAAATTAAGGCCAAATTTAAAGCATTAAACATAGGGTAGTGAAAAGGGTGTCCACGGCAGTGCAAAACTCACCAAAACGCTTTCGAAATTTTTACTTACGCTTCATTTTTTTTTTTTTTTTTTTTTTTTTTTTTAGAAGATTGACGCCATCTCGATGTTTACGGAGTCGCTTGTGTCAACAAACTTCCCATTTCCTGAGATAAATCCACACACCACTTGTACCCACAGACGCTGGGGCACTTTCATCACAACAATCGGAACACGGTCCCTTACCAACGTTTTAGAGTAAACAACTGTTCTGGTCGAAGACAACAACGAAACGTGCACTAGATAATTTTTCAAATAATTAGTAAAACATCAATATTTTACATATTTATGATGATTGATTTGTAAACATTCGCTATTGAGAAAGTAACTCTATTCTGACTCAAATTAAAGTAATTATTTTTCGGAATTAGAACGTTCTCTAAAGTTCTGTATTATGACGTCACGACATCTTGACTTTCGTACCTATTGTAAATATTTGCTATACTCCAACTTTCTTGCAGAACAGTTTACCAGTTATTCATGCAGATTGTTATCAGCAATTCATGTATTTGTTATAATCGTAATGCGCATATATATCTTTATTATTTACTTTCTGGATATATGAAGACGTTTTACTGCCGGATTACCGCCGTAGTGTGATGCAATTGCTTTCGGTCCCTGGGCCTCCGTCTGTTTTCGCACCATAAGAAATTATGGGGCCGAATTTGCAATGACCAGAAAGTTGTTAAAAGAGGAAAGTTAGCATTGAGGGGCATATGTTTTGATTGAGAAAAAAACAAATTTATACAATAGCTGGCTTGTAAAAAATACTTGATTACAAAAAACTTGATTGCCAACTAATCAGCATACCTACTGTGGGTTTCAGAGACAGTGCAAGAAAGTTTTTTGGCAATAGTATTTCCGTAACGAACACTCGTATCAGAACGAGATTTTGCTATAGTGCATTACACCCAGTGCCGTAATTTTTAAGAGTATCGTGAATCACTAATCGTAAAGAATAACAACACTTGTCCTTGTACCAAGAGACAAAAACTTCATTATCCAGAAATGGAAACAAATACTCATAAAAGCCTCCACCTAACCCCCCCCCCCCCCCCCTTCCACCGCCACCCATTTCCTTCTTCCTTCCTTCCTTTCTCTCTCTCTCTCTCTCTCTCTCTCTCTCTCTCTCTCTCTCTCTCTCTCTCTCTCTCTCTCTCTCTCTATGTTGCCATTCGGTATGTGTTCACCCTCCAAACTGGGTATATGACTATACACAAAACGTGGAAATTGGTGAAATTAAGCTATGTATTGGAAGTATATATACAAATATTAAAGCAATTTCAGCATTATTGCATTACTATGACAACTAGAATTAATGGAAACAGTTTATATTAATGCATCGGCGTATGTGTGAAGCTCCACTAATGTGGCAACGATGATTTTGCCATTCTTAGCATGCAAACATTAAAGGTTACATTCATTTCTGGCATACTGTTATTAAAAAAATCAAAATACTAATATAGACTTAAATCATGAAAAGATGCCCCCAAAAAAAAAAAAAAAAAAAAAAAAAAAAAAAAAAAAAAAAACATATATATACTATATTATATATATATATATATATATATATAATCTACTTATCCGTAGTCTGCTCCTCTATGGTTTTCAGCAGCCAGATGTACAACAAGGTTAGAAACACTGGATAGTATCTACTTTAGAAATATCTGTAATTTTTGGGGGTAATTTGGTTGCAAAAAAGGGAGGGATAATAGACATGAATTAAATTAACATTTTTAAATAACAAAGTAAAGACGAACTAAATAACAAGTAAAGTAAACAATTTACGGAATGAAACTTTGCAGTCTCGTTGTCTGCTGTTTGTAACTGTGTTTGTGGCGCGCGCGCTTAGGAACCAGCAACAGAACTTGGTTAAAGTGCAATGTGGAGTGAAGGATAAAAACCACAGATTACAAGGTAATAATGAATTCAGTTCAAACCATGACCCAGGGAATAAAAAGTTTCATATTTTCACTAATATAGGCAACAAAATGTTGATTTATTGTGCTGATTACAACTGCAATCTTGAGTAAGATCAATAAACGTTACATATATACTACATATATACACTAACATTTGTTCAAATGAGTGCTGGAAAGGCGGTGGGAAATATGGTGGATAGTCCCGTGAACAGAACCCTTCCATCCACACGATAGCCGCCATATTGGATTTCAAAACTGCCTTGAAAACATATTTTACGAAGAGCGTCACATGCTTATTTTAGTTCAGATGGGGCTCTCTCATATCACATTATGTTGACGAACTTCAATCTTTTGAATATTATGCTTAGATTTGTAATTGTGTTCTTGTTTCACCAATTAAATATAGAGTGGAATAAGACCGTCCAGCACCCGATGAGGTGGATCATCCTAATTTTATACCCTAATGTGCAATGCGTTGGCCACACTTTTCATTACCCACTATTTAAATCTTAAAACATGGCCCTAATTTCTAACTTTGGAGAAAATACTTACTTCAAAAGGAGAGTAGAGGTCTTGAGCTCCTCTTACCAACATGACAGATGACCATCTCTGGCGTCAGGACGTGTTAAAGTACTTTTTCGGAGAGTGGCCAAACCCCCAGTAGTCAGTGAGTTGGCCAGCCACTCGGTTGTTTATTCTAATTTCCCAAAAGTTTCAACAGGCTAATCGAAGTTAATGAGGCGCCGCCCCCTCCCCGTTACAAGTAGCCTAGGATTCAATAGGATCCTGAGTATTTTCTACGAAACAATCTGCGGTGGCCTAGACTATGGCATTGATGTTTTCCTAGGTTATTTTACTTACTGAACAAGAATTTAAAGTAATTAAAGTAATTAGCCCCCTGAGGCCAGTATTAAAAACGGAGAAATATACATTAGACGCCGCAATCCCAAGCGGATGTCGTATCCGCAGTTACGTTCCTTGCAGTTCAATGCAGAACTATTCTAAAGAATTATCCTGGAAGAAAAACATAACCGCGGGATACGACATCTACCGAGGGATTGGGGGCGTCCCATGTATTTTGCCGTGTTTAGTACTGGCCCCTGGAGGTTAATTACAGTCGTCCGAAATAAATATTAGGGTAAAACACCAGCGACTACTAACCCTTTATCATGGTGTACTCAGGTCGGTTATTCACTCGATATTTAAATGGTGAAACAAGAATACAATTACAACTCCAAGCATATCATTCAAAAGATTGAAGTTTCGTTAACAAATAATGATATATGAAAGCCCCATACGAACTATAAGCATGTGGCGCTCTTCGTAAAATATTTTTCCAAGGCAGTTTTGAAATCCAATATGGCAGCTACCGTGGGATGTACCGGTTTTGAACAGAGACGAAAATCATCTTTCCCAGCAATCATTTGAACAATGTTAACGTATGTATGTAACGTTTATTGATCTTACTCAAGTTTGCAGTTGTAATCAGCACAATAAAACAACATTTTGTTGCCTATATTACTGAAAGTATGACTTTTTATTCTCGGGGTCATGGTTTGAACTGAATTCATTCTTACCTTGTAATCTGTGGTTTTTATCCTTACTGCCATCACAACTGAAACTCCACAGTGCTTATTTGATTGTTATTATACACATTTTGGTCTCAGTTCACTCCACATTGCACTTTAAACTCGTTGCTGTTCCTGGTTCCTAAGCGCGCACGCCACAAACACAGTTACGAACAGCAGACAACGAAACTGCAAAGTTTTATTCCCTAAATTGTTTACTTTACTCATTTAGTTTAAATTTACTTTGTTATTTAAAAATTTTAATTTAATTCATGTATATTATCCCTATTTTGCAACCAAATTACCCCGAAAAATTACAGATATTTCTAATGTAGATACAATCAAATGTTTCTAACGTTTTCATACATCTGCCTTCCGAAAACCATAGAGGAACGACTACGGATAAGTGCATAGAGGAACGACTACGGAGAAGTGAATATACAGGTGTTCGTTAGAGAAATAGGTATTGCCCAAAAACGTGCTTGCACTGTCTCTGAAACACATAGTGGGTATGCTGCTTAGTTGTCAATCAAGTTTTTTGTAATCAAGTATTTTTTACAAGCTGGCTATTGAAAAAATTTGTATTTTTCTCAATCAAAACATATGCCCCTCAATGCTAACTTTCCTCTTTTAACGACTTTCTGGTCATTGCAAATTCGGCCCCATAATTTCTTATGGTGAGAAAACAGACAGAGGCCCAGGGACCGAAAACAATTGCGTCACACTACGGCGATAATCCGGCAGTAAAACATCTTCATATATCCAAAAAGTAAATAAAAAAGATATATATGCACATTACAATTATACCAATTACATGAAGAGCTGATAATCTGCATGAATAACTGGTAAAACTGTTCTGCAAGAAAGTTGAGTAAAGCAATTATTTACAATAGGTACGAAAGTCAAGATGTCATGTTGTCATAATACAGGACTTAAAAAGAACGTTCTAATTCCAAAAAATAATTACTTAAATTTGAGTGAGAATCGAATTACTTTTTCAATAACGAATATTTTCAAATTAATCATTAAACATATGTAAAATATTGAAGTTTTACTATTTATTTAAAAAATTATCGAAGTGCACTCTTTCATCGTCTTCTACAAAACAGTTTCGAACTGGATATTGGTACGGCAGCCGTACCCCGATCTCGGTAGATATTGGTACGGCAGTGAATTGCGCATGCGCTAACCGTTGTTTACCGCCTCACGCATATCCAAAGACTATATACTGAAGTATACACAGTCTTTGGGCATATCAGTGACAGCAAGAAAAATGGTGACGGAACAGCATGAACCGCGGAATAATACATTAGTTTTCGCCGAAAAAACAGATGTTTTCAGGCTTTAACGAGCTGAAGAAGCCATAGACATCTATGAAGACTCAAACTTTCAAAAAATTGGGTAATTCATGGTATATACGTAGGTCACGAACGATCGAATCGGCCCTGAAAAAGAATTCCGAAGAGGAGATTCAAAGAGGATTATATATAAAATATATACACTACCATCGTACCTTTGGTGACTTTCTCGGCTCTTTATTCTGCCCGACGTCGGCAGCTGCAAGGGCCGTTATATACTTTACAATATTCTTTTTAATTCACTTCATTGGGTATATTGCAGCTGTCGGAGAAGACGATAGAATTTACCAGGTCCATTAAAATCTGGATAGTGTTGTTTTTGTAGTACAAAAAAGCGGGACACAATTCACAAAAGCTAAACAAACAAAAACAGGGGGGAGGAACATTTTGCTAACTGAAAAAAGGGGGACAGATGTTCAAAAAGCGTGACTGTCCCACCTAAAAGCCGAGCTCTGGTTTCATAATACAGTATGATTAGC